>NC_080388.1:13151426-13381426 GCF_028751815.1 Salvia miltiorrhiza
ACGGATTTTTACACATATGTGTGCTATATTGTGTGAGGATATGTTTTATGGTCTTGGATGTTTATTTTGGTAGAGTTTATTGGGTGAAAAATCGTGCATGAGGTAAAGCTGCGAATCTGCCATAAGCACACTGCTCCGGCAGTATTTTGCAAGGCGATTTCAGCCGTCCAAACGGTGCCCAAAAATTCCCAAATTAATTATGTATCATATTTTATATGTTTTCTACACTATGGTATATTTTCAGAATTTTTAGATCTCTTATGATTAATTTATGAATTATTAAACATCACTGCCCGTCTGGAATGCATTTCTGGTAAACAATCTTTGGGAGGCCACAAGTCACGTTTCAATCGGTAAAACCTTTTGAAACATTAATATGATACTCTAGACTCCCTTATTTTTCGTTTGAAACTGGCCTCACTATTTTTGGATGAGGGATATGCCCGGTATAATTCTTTAAGTCTAGTTCTTATTCTGTGTATCCTCAAGTAGGTTTTACAAACCTACGACTTTGAGGTGGCAAAGGCCAACCTAAATCTTTGATTCTCAAGCCCATTTTTATATTGAATATCCTTTGACATGTTGGGAACTTATTTGTTCATTTGTAGAATTTTTGGTAAAGCCTAAAGTGGTTTTTCTGAATTAAACTTTGAATCTGCCGAACTTGAACTCTTTTTGTGCACTGAACTTTGGATGTTAATATCTCCTAAACCATGAATCTTCTTGGGGTAAATTCAACTGGAGAGTGTCACACTCTCTCCCTAGTTTTCAGATTGACCCTTGGAGTTCCCAGTGGCTTTTTGTAATGGGAGATATGAATTTTTAAAGAAGGCCCATTGACTTGGTTCTAATCTGGAAATCTGAAATATCCAGATTTTTGCTTGTTAAGTACCCATCTTTGAGTGGGCATATCTTGCTCGTTTGAACTCTGTTTCATTCGATTCAAATTGGAGAATGATCCTTGAAATGTCTAGTTTCCAGAATGTCCTTTGGAGCCTCATTTAGAGATCCGAGGCAGAATTGGTGTCTGTTGCAAAACAGCCCCTTTAAGAGCTCAAGTTGTTGAATTATTTTCTAAGTTGAAAGTTGGTTTTAAAGGATGTTTCATGAAATATTATGTATATGTGCATGACGAGTTTGGGATATGTTTTGTGCAAAGTTTTCATGAAAATGAGTGAGTTAACCTAGATAGGGCATCAAGATAAGCTAACGTATGTAAAATGCATAATCCCTAGTTCGATTTTGCGTTGTAAGTCCGGGAATAGGTTGACCTAGAGATCCCAAGTAGACAACGGTTTTTGTTATCCATGATATGTGCTAAGAGTTAAGAACTCGTCTTGTAGGAATTGGCTCACAGGACGGTACCACCGCTTAAGATCGCCTCTCTTCCACACTGAGGATCAGGTGGGCATTACTTTCACTATACGTATATAGAGATCCCCTGCGTGGCGTAGGCCTCTTATACAGATAAATGCATGAGATGAATTAACTGTTAATTTCAGTTTTATATGACTATCAAACGAGTTTAATGCTTCCTTTGAACAAGTTATTTCGTTACAAAATCTTTGAATTAAAGTTATTTCAAGTATTGTCTTGCCATAAAATGTTTCAGTTTTAGTATGATATCTATCTGCTTTGGCTTTGCCAATGATGTAATCAAATTCGGGTCTTGAGCAGTTGATAGCTATCCTGCCTTGACTAGTGTACACCAATGACCGTGAGTCATCTAGCGGGTTGGCCGGTCAAGTGTTCGTGAGAGGTGGCCACCTCTCCGACACACAGTTCCAGATATGATAGAATACAAGAGAACTTAGTCTGATCAGACGAACTTTAAGAACCACAAATGAATTTAGTAAGCTTGGGCCCATTTAGCTAAAACTCCCTTGCTGTACTGTTTATAATGGCATGACAATTTACCGTTTCACGATGCATGTTTATACGTTTATTTAGGCATACGTGCCCACTGAGTGCTTTTTGTACTCAGCCCTGCATATATTTCTAAATGTGCAGGTTGAGCAGTGGCTGATGGAGATGAAGTAAAGAGCGGAGCTTTTGTCATAGGTTAAATGAATGAACTCTTGGATACATGTCTCCATACATGTAATCAGGTATTATAAATTTTCCCTTCTTTAAACAAATTTTAGTTCGATCCTCTATTATTTGTTCACCCCCTTTTTTTTTCGCCGTCGATAACTGTGTCCTTAGTTACGTTTTCCTGGCTTATTATCCTTAATTAAGTCCGGTCGTGACAGAAACTCCCTTTCTATCGCCGTCGATAACTGTGTCCCATCGTCGCGGTTTCCCGGCTTAGTTATCCATAATTAAGTCGAGTAGTGTTCGTGACAGCTTCAATCCATAAAGCGCTTTCTTCAGCCTGTACACCTTCTCTGGTTCAGCAACCTCAAACCCTGGATTTTGTTCTACATAGACTTCATCAGTGAGCACTCCATTGAGAAATGCACACTTCACATCCATTTGGTGTACTTTGAATCCTTTGTGAGCGACAAAGGCTAAGAAGAGTCTGACTGCTTCCAGTCTTGCAACAGGGGCAAAGGTTTCATCGTAGTCGATTCCTTCTTCTTGACTGTATTCTTTGGCCACTAGCCTTGCTTTGTTTCTCACCACGTCTCCTTCTTGTTCTTGAAAATTCATTTCATGCCAATCACCTTTTTATCATCTGGGCAATCCACTAGTTCCCAAACTGAATTCCTGTTGAATTCATTTAGTTGTTCTTGCATTGCAATAACCCATTGAGTTGACTTCAGTGCTTCTTCAATGTCTTTGGGCTCAGTGTCTGACAAGAAACAACTGAAAAGCTCATCTTCATTAATGCAGTTCTAGTTGATGTCGTAGATGAGGTTGCACATTGATCTTCGAGTCTTCACACCGTCTGATGGTTCTCCAATGATGTTGTCTTTTGAGTGGAGTTCAAACCATCTTCGATACTTCTTGATTTCTTCTGGTGAGGGCGTAGGTTCTTCAGTCAGGATTGATCTGAGTTCTTCATTTTCTTCTCGAGCAGGGGAGTGTTGAACTGGTGTTGCAGCAGTAGGTTCAACTTGTTCTTCAGTTATTGGAGTTCTCCCTTGACTGATGCCTTCTGTAGCTTCTCCAGTCGGACCTTCAGTTCTCTGACTGATCTTCTGATACTGAAGTTTTTCAATATCCTCTTCTTTTCCTGGTCCCCACACCAACACTGTAGTGGGTTCAGTGCTTTGTTTATCTGTATTGGAAACTTCAGTGTTCTCAGTATTTCCTTTAGTCTCCTGTTTCCTGAAATCATAAATAGACTCGTCAAAAATAATATGAGGTGTTTTTTCCACAAAAAGAGTTTGAGAGTTATACACTCGATAGGCTTTGCTGGATCGTTCAGTTCCAGAGTATCCAAGAAAAATTCCTGGATCAGCCTTGTTATCAAATGTGTTTAACTTTCTTTTGTCATTGTTATGAATGAAACACCGAGAACCGAAAGCATGAAAGTATGAGATTATTGGCTTCCTATTCTTTTATAGCTCATATGGACTCTTTCCATGTCTTTGAGTGAGGAAGGAGCGATTCTGTGTGTAGCACACTTTGTTGACTGCTTCAGCCCAAAACTTCAATGGAAGTTTTGATTCGGCTAGCATCGTCCTTGCTGCTTCCTTCAAAGACCTGTTTCTTCTTTCTGCTACTCTATTTTGCTGTGGAGTTCTTGCTGCAGAGGTTTGATGACTGATTCCTCGCACTTCGCAGTAGTGTCGAATGACTGCATTGAGGAATTCAGTCTCTCTATCTGATCTGATGCTGATGATATTGACTTCCTTTTCAACGCTTAGTCTTTTCAACAGCTTCGGTAGTTCCATCAGTGTTTTTCTTTTGTTGTAGAGAAATATAACCCAAGTATATCGAGAATAATCATCTACGACAACTAAGGTATACTTTCTACCGTTGTAGCTTCTGGGAGATATTGGACCAAAAAGATGCATGTGAAGTAGTTGGAGAATTCTTTCAGAGGAGTGTCCTGTCTTTGACTTGAAAGAAATCCTTGTTTGATTTCCTCTCTGACATGCTTCACATTCTTGCTTCTTTTGGAACCACAATAGAAGGTAAACCTTCTACTAGTTATTGCTTAGCAAGTTTGTTGATCGTCTTGAAGTTGAGGTGGTTGAGCCTTCTGTGCCATAGCTAGTTGAGCTCTGAGTTGCTTTTGCTGATGAGGCAAGTTTCAGGTGGGCTATCTTTCCAAGATACGACGTAGAGACTTTCTTGCCTAATTCCTCTCAGCACCACCTTATTCTGGTTGTTTCTCACAGTGAATTCATCTTTCTTGATTTTCACTGCGAATCTGCTGTCACAAAATTGACTCACAGACAACAAATTATGTTTTAGTCCAGAAACATAGCTAACATTACTAATACTGGTGTTACCCATGTCGAGCACACCATAGCCTTTTGTTTCTCCAATTGAGTTGTCTCCGAATGCAACTTTTGATCAAACTTTCTCAACGTATTGAGTCAGATATTCTTTGTAGCCCGTCATGTGCTTCGAGCAGCCGCTATCCAGGTACCATGTTCTGATTGAAGCTTTAACTTCTTCCTTCTTTTTGTGTTTCCTATTTTTGCCCTGCAAGGAAGAGTTAATTTAGGTACCCAATCAATGTTTGGGTCCTTCAATGTCAGTTCGTGTTCCTTTTGGAACCCTTATCTGCTTAGAACTAGACTTGGCACTGATCCTTTGTGGTTGACTGGTAGTCTGACTGAAGTGGTTGGTGCTTCAGTTGGTGACCTCTTTCATGTAGAGTCCTTGACCGGTGTATTGTTGAGGTCTTCATTGTTTCTTTGTGTATCTCCCTTGAGATACATGAGTTGTCTTTGACTGATGAGGTCTTAATTGATGTGGAGCATGAGACTGATGATGTCCAGTTGCATACTATTGTGAATGAAATCGAGCTCGTCTTGACTTGTCATTGTTCTGTCTCCATGGTTGTTGCTCTCTTTGGAACTGAACTGGTGAGGAAGACTCTATTTCTTTGCTCCGCTGGCATGCTATTGGTTTAGTCCGGATGTTCCTTCCCCATACTTTGACTGAAATCTGCTTTCCAGTCTTCTCAGTAGGCGTCTGTAGCTTTGTGGAGGAGGAACATTTCTTCTTGCCATTAGTCTTCTCTTCTGGATTTTCTCTATGTCATGATCCCTTGATTCTTCTGAGGTGTTGTCGTCAGATGTATCAGTCACCTCCTGGATCATGATATTCTTTCCCTTATCGACAGGAACCACTTTTTCTCCGATACTTTCCACTAGAGCTTTTGATGGAAAGTTGGTCATCATAGGAGACTTGTTCATACAGTCCTTGACTGTTTCTTCTAGTTTGTAGTTGAGCCTCTTGATTTCAAGAGAAGCTCTCTCACATTCTGATGTAGATATCTTGAGCTTTTCTTCCAGTCGACTGTTCTCCATGATCAGTCCATCAAGACAGGTTTCATCTGGGAAGTAGATGACTGTCTGATTCTTGGTTTGCTCTTCAATGATCTTCTTTTCCATTTTCTGATTCTGCTTCAGGATATCTTCGAACATTTTTCTTAACTGATAGTGATCAGTCATGAGCTGATCATACTCGTCGGCTTCGTTGACCAAACTACCTCCAAACTTTGAATTGTCTCCTGTAAACAAGAAGGACTTATCAATATTAAGAGTTCTTGAGTAAGAGTTTACCTCTGGCCCATTCATTCCATTGTCGTAGCTGTCGCCAGTGTTGTCAGCTACACTTTCAATATCTTTGGCCATGAGGGCTTAGCTATCATCATCTGAGCAAAGTAAGTACTTTTCAGAAAATAGAAAATTAGGTTTATGTGAGAGAGCTAACTGGTGCCTGTTAAGTGATTTTTTTCTTTGGAGAATCTTCGACGATCGCCGTTCATCCGATGTTGAAGATTAAGCGGGATACAGTCCAGAAGATCAGAGCTGGAGTTAGATTTTCGCAGGAAATAAGCTTCTAGCTGTCTCCGCAGAAAAACCTTAATTTCTTCTATAGAAATCCGATTGAGGCTCAATAGGTGGCCACAGAAAGAACTTTAGAAAACAAAGAAGTTGTATTTATGGAGAGAATGCGAAAGGAAATCGTTTTAAGGGTCAAAAATAGAACATCAAAGTCTACTGGCCTGTTCAACAATTAATTAATGAATTCCTGCTAATTCTTCACGTATCAATCTAAAACACTTATGTGTAATAGATTTAAATAATTAGGAGTATGCTAGGATTGTAATCGATGTATAGTGAATTATGATATTTCAACAAACGATCATATGGACAAACTGAATGTTTATCAAGTTTAATATTCCTACAGTTTCAACTAAGATGACTAATACTAGTAGACTTGAAAGTATGCTGACAGTTGTCCAGATATAACTTGTCGATCTAAAGTGAAAAGTTAGCAATACTACTGACTGCTGAAAACCTGGTAAGTTGGACTAATAATTGATCTTTAAGGTTTCAATTTTACTTAATCAATATTAATGTTAATCAACTAATTGAGTCAGTTGATGAAAGTGTACTAAAAATTGATCTTTCAGCAGAGCTAAGTTTTGTAATACTAAAAATGTGTGTACCGATATTATGACAATTCAAAATACTTTAGGTAAATTTCGAATGTAAAGAACATAATGTTTTAACGTGGTTCAGAGGTAACCCTTCATCCATAAGCCCGAGTTATAGGTGAATCCAATTTACTTTAGAATCCCCTTATTTTCAAAACTACAAGTCAGCTTGACCAGCAAGATTCGCTATGCGCTGATCCACGGATTACACGATCGTGTCTGTTGTTCACAATTTACTCAGTCGTGTTCGATTACAAATTTAACTTTCAGACTACGAACTTGTAGCTTACTTGCTTAGAACTTCTAACAATAACACCCTACTAAAGAGCAAACTTTTACAATGAAGAACAATTAATGAATTTAGTTTGCTCGATTCTATGCTATAAATTAACAATGAATAACGCGAAGAATCTAAGATAATGTATGTGGAAATCTCTCGAAAGAAAGATTGTTTAAATCCATAAGAAATCTTGTATACTTTGTAGAATTTCCTTCTACAAAAAATATTGTGTTTTTTAGAACATAAAATTAGGGCTTTTGAATTACTTAAGAGTTTGAATGTGTAGCATTTCCAGTATGTAATCCATTGCGCCAGGGTATTTACAGCCTTGTACATGAATAATTTTATTGGAGAGAACATCTTCAAAATACGATTACGTGTCTTCATAATTTTTTTTTCGTTTGAAAGGGATGCCACTTTCAGTGTCCTGCAACATCGTACACTCTAACTTTGACTTTACTGAAAAGTTTGTACTTGTCTGTGCAGGTCAGAAGATATTGCGGGATATGCCATAATGTCTACGTCATTTTCTGTATAGAGATTCGCTTTAAATATTTTTTACCTTTGGATTGTCACGGCATAAGTCAGGTAGGGCTAAAGATAACCAGTAGCCATCATCCTTCAGCACATCATGTTTCACTTTTCACCTCAATTGGCTTTACTAAATTCAATGAGTCAAGGACTTGTGGAGACTTTAGTTTTCACGAACATTCAACAGACTACGTCTAGTGATCCTTCATGCTGAAACTTCTAAACATAAAAGGTGTTAGGTCCGGAGGGTCTCGAATAGGGGGATACACCTATAGGTTATTTTTCGATTTCAACACAGAAATCAAAACAAAACTTTAAACACAAGCTCAGACACCTGTTTACTGAAAAGAGTTTTGACCAAAACAGGGTTGACGACTAATACTGAATACTCTTCAGCAAGGAGTTATCAGTTAAGTCAAAAGAACTTAACTGATGCACGTAAGGCTTCAGTCGAGTTTGATAAACAGAGATGTTATAAATCTTACTGACTATCAGAAGATAGATCAGTCATACTGATAACACACGCAGCGGAATTTTTTTTTTTCGCAATAGCCTTTGAGTTGAGCACGATGTTAGTCTTAAGTTTCTCTTTGCAATTAATCAGTTTTCAGTTTAAGAAAGGAAGAGCACAAGTAAGAAAGTAAATACTGAAAACTGTAAATAACACAGAGATTTTTACGGGTTCAGAAAACACTTCCTATATCCACGGTCGGTTGATCAGACCAACAACTTCACTCTGCAAGTGCTTACGGGTGCACTGCAAACCGATGCTCGTGCTTACAGGTGCACAGCAAACTTGAACGTGTGCTTGCGGGTGCACATAACCGAAACAACTGAAGATCCAATCTTCAATACCAACACATCTTGTTGGATTTCTCACTCCTAGCATGCACTGGGCACTAGGATCTCACGGAGTCAGGATACCTTTCTGAACTCCTTTACAACACAAACACTTGATTCAATCGGTTGAAGGGAGGTTTGAAAACTTGCCAACTAAACTTCAAAGAACAAGTTATTTGCTGTTAGTTTGACCTAGGCTTTGGGTAAACAAAGGTTTGGCTAAGGTCTAAGAGAATTTATGTAATCAGCAGTGACTGATTTTTGGCTTTGGGATTCTCTTCTTCGATTCAAACTTTGGAGAGTCTAGGCTTCAGCTGAGAAACAATTTTGGCAGAGTTTCAGCTTATGTTGTTGAATCGGTGAAGATTGAAGTGATCCTCGAGCGCTATTTATAGGAGAAGTCTTAAATAGATCCATTGGCGGAGAAGGTCTTCACGATTTCTTCCGTTAAAGAGTAATTTGAACTTGGGCTGAGGATTCAATCTTCGAGGTTCCTTGTTTGGTGAGAACGGCTATCTTGAAGAGCAGGAGATGCGACATCTCTGAAAAGGTAATCACCAAAGAGGAATGTCCTCTGCAGAGAAAGAACAATCCAGAGATCTCTGCACTTAATGCGGCTGTACTTCTGGAGTGCGTGGCTTCCTTTGATCGTTGGAGGTTCAGTCTGAGGAAGAATGTTTAACTGATACTTGACTTTAGTATCAGTCCACTGATTCCACGTGGCACGCATTAAGTAATCAGTCAAAACTGATTCTTCGACTGATGCTTCAGTCGGCAACTTCAGTCTTCAGTCTTCAGAACTGCAACTAAACTAGAAAAAGAACTCTAACACTTGAGTTCGAGCAATTCTAGTCTATTACAAAAGAAACCTATTGATTTTGGTATCATCAAAACTAGGATTAGGATATTTCATTTAGTTCCCAACAATTTCCCCCTTTCCGATGATGCCAAAACCACACAACAATTCTAGGCAAGAAAAAGACTGAACTCACAGCACACGTTCTAAAACAGGGTGAATACTATTCCCCCTTAACAAAAGAACCTAAAACTTGTACTTAGAGGAAAAACGCAATAGTTCAAAAAGAACAAGGACAAGACAGAAAAACATTAATTAGAACCTGGACAAAAAGTCATTGTCTTCAGGTTGAGAACAAAAGAATTTCTTTTTCATTAAAAAGAAAAACTGATGAGACATCAGTCGAGGTATAGGGCAAGACATACAAGAGAGCAAAAACAACAAAGAAAACTCATGGGAAACCCATGAACTCTAGCAGTCTGCTTGTCTGTGCCTTGAACTTCTTGATCTTCATCTTCAGTCTTCATGTTCCTAAACTTGTTCCACTCACACTTATTTTTCGTTGACTTGAGGTCTTCCTGGCTAACCTTCCTCATGATCATCTTGATGATCATTTTGCTTAACCAGCTTCAGTCTTTTGAAATGATTTTTCTTTTAGATCTTTCCCCTTTTTGGCAACATCAAAAAGGAAGAATTGACTGTAGGATGAAGCGAGGATCATGCGAGGGTTGAAAGAAGCTCGCAGGAGGATCCAGAGAAAGGTTAGTTTGCATGGCTCTCAGAGATGGACAGAGGAAGAGCGGCAACCATGCAAACCGAAGGAGGTTGAGAAGAGGGTTTTTGAAAGAGAGAGGGGGGACTAGGTTGGGAAGTGTGTGGGAATGGAAGATCGAATCAGTGACAGTCATGTGGACAACCACTGTCGATGACCCAGCACCAGGTCCATGTGGAGAAGACGTTGTGCGATGGGTTGCGCCGGCTGACAATGAGCTACTGCTCATTGTTGTTGCACCATATGGAAGCTTCACAAAAAGGTGTGAGGCTCACCTGAGAACCAGGTGAAGTCCGTCTTCTTGAGACAAGTACTTCAAACCGTATGGGCGGGGCATGAGGATGAAAGACACTCGTGTCGCTGGATATAAGTGAGAGTACAGACAAGTTTGACATCGAAGATACGTTGAGATCCAGTGGAAGGGTCCGGTGAAGATCAAGTATGTGAGCGTAATTCTCCCACTCCATGACTTCGCAGTCATTGATTTCTCCTTTGATGGAACAATATTTTTCTCTGCAACTTTTTGAAAGATTGAAATTTTTCTCACAGTGAAGGCTGTGGAGAGTTGTTAGTTGATGCAGAAAACAAACGAAGACATCAAGGTATAAATAGACAAATTTTACCAAGAAGGAAGATGAATGAAAAGTGTGCCTAAAATATATTTGAAGGAAAATTTCAGGTCCGCCGTCACAGTAGAGGATGGAAGCTTCAAAAGGTGAGAAAGATCATTGCATTTTGTCAAATCAATGAGATTCTCGAGATTTTCATTTCAGAGGCAAAAAGGTTGGAAAGATTTTGAGAAAGATCAGGACAAGTTAAATCAAAATCAAATATTCTTAAAAGTACTTGTCCTTCACGGATATTTCAATTTCCAACAATCAGTTAAAGATTTTGAAACAAACTGATCAGTTAGAGAAAACTTTTGAAAACAAACAAAAGACTCATAACTGAAATAACTGATTTTCAAGAAGAAAGTTGAAGATACTTACTGATCGACTGATCATTGTAGTCAGTCGATACCACTGATTCTGGTTGACTTATCAGAATAAGTTCTCTTCAGATGAAGGCTTGTCTTCATTGCTTTCCATGTCAGCAGTTGTAGAGCAGCAGTTGGTTGACCACCAGTCATCATGACTGTTGAGGAGATCTTCTAACACGGCATCACTCTTCTGGGTTGATGAGGCCGATCCTTCCACCCAGATCGTTGAACCTTTCTTCAGGAAGAGCTTTGGTCAGCAAGTCTGCTCTCTGAATTGCGGTCGGAATCCATTCAACAGAGATATTCTTCTTTTCGATGTGATCACGAATGAAGTGATGTCGGATAGCAATATGCTTGACTCTGGTGTGATGAACTAGATTCTGTGAGATTGTAATAGCACTGGAGCTGTCACAATAGATTGAGACTTCCTTCTCTTCAATCCCATAGTCCTTCAGTTATTGGACTAACCATAGGAGTTGTGAACAGCAGCTTCCCGCAGCAACATATTCAGCTTCAGTGGTGGAGGTGGCGACTGAAGTCTGCTTCTTTGAAAACTATGAGATAAGCTTGTTGCCTAAGAATTGACAAGTTCCCAAAGTTGATTTGCGATCTATTTTGCATCCTGCAAAATCTGAGTCTGAATATCCGATGAGCTTGAAGTCATCGTCAGCTGGGTACCACAATCCTAAGTTGGGTGTGCATGTGAGATATCGCAAAATTTATTTTGCAGCATCCATATGAGCTTCCTTTGGATCTGACTGATGTCTTGCACAAACCCCGACTGCATACACTCGATATCTGGTCTGCTAGCAGTCAAATACATCAATGATCCAATGATTTCTCTGTATTTGGTTGACGAAATAGATTTTCCTTATGATCCTGGATCTATCTTCCAGTTTGTGTTCATTGGAATCTTGACTGATTTCATGTGCTGAATACCGAACTTGGCGATCAGTTCTTTGGCGTACTTTGACTGATTGATCAGTATTCCTTCGCTGGTCTGCTTGACTTGTAATCCAAGAAAGAAATTCATTTCTCCCATCATGGACATCTGAAACTTATTAGTCATGATATCAGCAAACTTCTTGCACATGCGTTCGGATTTGGATCTAAAGATTATGTCATCGACATAAATCTGAACAAGTAGGAGATCTTCTCCTTCTTTGAGAGTGAACAAGTTCTGTCCACTGATCCTTTCTTGAACCCTTGTTCTACAAGATACTCAGAATGTAACACCCCGTACCTTTCCTTATGATAAGAGATAGTGTTTTAACACTACTGAGAATACTGAGATGTCGAGATGTGAATATTATGAGTTATGAGTGGACAAACTCATGATGGAGTTAGAGTGAAGAGATTAGAGAAATGAGTCGAGTTATAGATGCCGATTAATTTGAGTCGGGATTTTATTTATTTCCGACTACCGGGAATAGAATTTCTGGATACCGAGTTATCAGAGGTTGACAGTCCTATTAAGAAAATAGGAATAATGAGTTTGACATAGAGTCAAGGAAGTTGCCGATGAATGGCGAGATGAGTAAAATGGAGATGTTGATAGGATTGAGAGTGATGTGCGAGTTGAGATGGAGATGGTAATCTGATTTTGATGATGAGATGAAAGACGAGAGTTAGAGTCGAGGTAGTGATTGTGAATCACTATAAAGAGGATTAAGTTAGAGTGATGATGAGTGATGATCCGTTTTTAATGTGATAACGGTGTGAGTTATTTAATTGACGTTATGTGATTTACGTGATATGTGCGCACTAATATTTATTTTGAGTCAGTCTGATTCTCGAAAATTAGCGTACATGATTTATTTTCCAACACACGTTCCTACACTCACACCCATTATTTTAATCCCTTCTCACATGTGGGTAATTAGCCGATTTAGGCTTGCTGCTAAGGGAGAGACAAGCTACTATTGAGCATTTAATGCTTCTTATCTTATGGAATAAGAATCTTGATAAAACCGAAGCATCTCTCTCTCCGTCATTTCTCTCATTTCGGTCTTTCAACTTCTTCTCTCTCCCTCAAGACATTTCTTCTCTCCTCCATGGGAGACCAAGCTCGAGTTTACACAGACGTAACCATAGTGAAATCCTCCACTAAATCTAGTCCATAAACACTTACTACTCATAAATCAAGAAGTTTAGTGGAGTTTGATGCTTGAAGAATAGAGACCGGAGCTTTCCTTTTCTTGATACTACCTGAGTAAGTGTTTGAATCCTTTGGGATCTAGACTTTTTATGTTATATATGCGTTTAGAAGGATGACTGAAGCATGAGAAACTCCCCCTTCACTTTTTCGTCATTTTCGAAAATTAGGGCTCATGCCCTTTAAAAATCTTTCTGATTCTTTTCTAAAAATGGGGTGAGAAATGAGTTATATGTGATGAGATGTATGTTATACATGATGATTTGAAGTGATTTAGAGGTGTTTTTCAAAACTGAGTCTTGAGCATGAGTTTTTACAAAATTTGGTTTGATACAAGAAATAGGAAAAAATCTGTAAGTTATGTCTTGAATGATGTTTTGACGATGAGCATGAATAGATGAAAGGATTAATGTGATGTTTGATGATTTCTGAGTATGAAAAGTCGATGAAGTCTAGAGTTACTCTTGTTCGCTTTGTTCTGCCTTGAGTCTCGTTCTGCTCTGCCAAGTTGTGATCCCGCTGGCATGCCAGAGAAGTCGTTTCCCCACTGGAATGCCAGAGAAGTCGTTTCCCCGCTGGAATGCCAGAGAAGTCGTTTCCCCGCTGGCATGCCAGAGAGTTCATTTCCCCGCTGCTCTGCCAGTGAGTTCATTCCTCTGAAATCGATTCCTCTGAGTTCGAGTCCTCTGAAATCGAATCCTTTGACGATCGATTTCTCTGACGATCGATTCCTCTGACGATCGATTTCTCTGACGATCGAATTCTCTGACGATCGATTCCTCTGACGATCGAATCCTCTGACGATCGATTCCTCTGACGATCGAATCCTCTGACGATCGATTCCTCTGACGATCGAATCCTCTGACGATCGATTCCTCTGATGTTTGAGTCCTCTGACGTTTGAGTCCTCTGACGTTTGAGTCCTCTGACGTTTGAGTCCTCTGACGTTTGAATCCTCTGACGATCGATTCCTCTGATGTCGATTCCTCTGACGATGTCATTCCTCTGACTGTTGATTTCTCTGGCGAGCATTCCTCTGTTTTGGCGAGTATTTCTTCTCTGCTTTGCCAAGCTAGTCTGCTCTGCTCTGTTGAGTTCTTCCCCCCTGACCACCGAGCATTTCTCTGCTCTGGTCTCCGAGTCAGAGTTATGTTTGTTTGTTGTGATGTGTTATGTGAAGTTGTATGCTTATGTGATTATGTGTACCTATGTGCTTGACTGCTATGAGTATGGTCCGAGTTGAGAGTTAAATCGAGAATAAGACGTGTGAATCCTTAGAAGTTGAGTATACCTAGGGATTTAGTTTTACTGGGTAAATAGACGTTGAGTGAGAAGTTATTGATGAGACGAGATTGGATTTTCAGTATTGAGTACTAACTGAGGTTGTTTTATCACATGAACCTTCGTGATGATGTTGATGATTTATGAAGACCCGAGCAAGACGAAGAAGTAAGTCCCCTGTTCCTATCCGAGCTTAAGCAAAGGACTCCAGGTGGGCATTATTTTGAGTATACAGTTTAAGAGCTTTTCTAAACTGTTTTAAATGATGATGAGATTATAAGATGTTTGATGTTTTGAGATAAATGATGTTTATGAACTGTTTGACTTGCCAAAATTTTGATGATAAGTTTGTATGTTACCCTCTACTGATGAGACGAATTCGGTCCTGCCACAAGCGGGATTTTGTGCACAGATGTGACTGTGAGCCGTCTTCGGGTCGGCCAGTCACGGTACTTGAGAGGGAGGCCTACTTCTCAGTATCGATAATAATGATAATGTTGTAGACGTAGTACATACATGACGAATATTTTGACTGCAGTCATTTCTTTATGATGTTATGATGTTTTAAACTGCATACACAGATTTCATTGATGATAAACTTATTTCTGTGTATTGCTGATGATATGGCAAGCTTCAAACATATAGCTCTAAGAGCGCCTTTGATGTTTTTCCGGCGATTGCCCACTGAGTATTATTACTCACGCCCTGCATATATTTCTAAATGTTCAGGCTAAGCAATGGAGCGAGATTGGACTGGTGCTGGTGGGGATGGTTTCACCGATGTAGTTCTCCTTGATTGTTTTCCATTTGATGTTAGAGTCTAAGGGACGATGTACTTTGTTTTCCTTCTGATGTTGATAAAACCTTAGTGAGATGATACACTAATCTTTTAAAAAATCAAGCAATATACTCGCGATTATATGTCTTCATACATATAATTGATACGTCTTTTGCTGTGTTACTTTTGATATTATGATTCCTTATGGAAAATAAGCAGTACCTACTTTGTTTTTCTTCTTGAAATTCCTAATATTCAAGAAGTCATAACGATATTGATGAATACACCCTTGAGTCGAATTATGAGTCTTTGCCTTGGCATGTTTGATGTAAGCTTCCGCGCCGATGTTCAATTTAGTTGTGATGCCCTTTATTCATTTATTTTAGTCGTATCGATTCTCGTACCCCGCTATCACTAGCGTTTGGGAATCGGGCTGCGACAGAGTGGTATCAGAGCAGGTCATCTGCTCTGAGTTAATTGCTTGATTGAGTATTAGTCTAATTTAAGTTCTTAGACTAATTTGAGAGGGAGTCTTTGTGAAACGAAACCCCAGCACCCCATCTCCTCCGGCTTAACGAGGTAAGAAGTTGATGTTGTTTCTTAATGCTTTTCTGATGAGAACTGAGTTTGATGTACTAATGAGTGATGTATTGTTTTGATGACGAAGTTGTTTGATGATGATGAATTCTGATGTGAGGAAGTTGATGAAGAAGATGAGGAGAGATGTTGAGGCTAGTGTGGCCAATGCCCCACCATACCAAATGAGGATGAGATGCCGAGTTATATTGAGATAGCGATACAGCGATGGTTCAGGGAGTATATCCCGGACGAGGATGACACCTTGGGTGAACTCATGACACGAATGTCGAGGATGAGCCGAGCGATGATAATGTGTATCAGACCATAGACGAGTATGAGGAGAAAGAGACGAAGTCGAGTGAGGATGCACCGACTGACGATGCTGAGAGTAGGATGTCAGATGATGGCGATGACGAAGACGAGATGGGAGAGTGATAGATGACGACTGAGACTATCTAGAAATGTATAGATATATCTATAGTGATGCTTAGCTAATGTACATAGCTAGAAGCATAGTATAAAACATATATGACGTCTAGTCCCTATGATGCTTGCATAGTTAGAGCATCATTTTGGAGTTAGAGCTTTGGTACATAAGATCTTACTTTCGTAAAAGACCTCGAGAGAGAGGGGCAGCTTTTCTTATATATATATATACAGAGAGGTTGATGATTAGTGAGTTTCACTTTCTTTAGCAGAACTTTGAGAATGATGATGATGTAGATGCTTGATGATAGATGAGAAATAGAGACTGACGATAATTTCAAATGTTGATAAACGAGAACTAGAGTGGACGAGAATGCTGAGAATTTTGAGATCACTTATGAGCTTTAGAAGCGATGTGAGAAAAAGAGAATTTGTATTTTGTTTTGACGAACTGGTAGTTTTGAAGTCGATAGTTTTGTAATTGTTTTCCCTCTATGGTTTACCTCCTAGAAGAAGAAGGAACGGAAGGGATATAAACCGAGAAGAAGATGAAGAAGAGAAGCAGAAAGAGAGATAGTTGAGATAATGCGATAAGACTTAGAGTTTTCATCGCGATTTATAGACACGACCCTACTAGGGCAAACGTAGTATGGAGACCTCATGGGATGCATAGATACTGTTGACCAATTGTACTTCGTGATAGAGGTACTTTCACTGGGACCGCATTTACTATCGCTAGAGTAATCATGAGAGTAGACTCATTGAGTCCCTATCCCGCTTGGTCGTTTCGAGATTTTTCTGCATCCAATTGAACTCCTACATGAGATGAACTAATTGCTTTTGAGCAGATCCACTGTGTTCGAGCCTAAACCATTTGTGTTGGAAATCTTTACCCCTTGTTTTAACAGTGGACAATTTATTCATTTTTCCACTTAGTGGATTGCTTCTACTTCCAGTATTGGTTTACCCCCATCATATTACATCTCAGTTTTTATCTGAGTTTCTGTCCTGACTTTTGATCTTCCTTTGATTATAACTTCTTCATTATCCTTGAGATAACACTGGCTATTATGGAATCATTCCATTACTTGAGCTCGTCTTGTGCAAGATCAGACATTTTTTATTCATCACATCCTAGTCCCTACCACATCCGACAAGTGATAAGAATGTCTAGGTAACTAGGATGGCTTAATAAGAAGAGTGTTTGGAAGGAAACACGATTTGTGGGAGCAGTCGTAGAATGTTATTACAGGACGAGCACAACAGTTAGATTATGGATTTTCTTATATTAGCCAAGTACGTAGAAAGCTAATCATTTCGAGGATGAGAAGAAGTGATGCTAAGCCAGAATAGGCAATAGCAGATTCAAGGAGATCGAGATGACAGATTAGAACAGATGACGGTTTTCACGATAGCAGACTGAGATGACGACTAGTATGGGAGTAGCAACGACGAAGTATTACGGGATATTTTGTTTCCGTTATGCCCCGCTTAGGGTACAAGTTCTCGAAAGAGAAAATTTTTCTTACATACCTATACGATGATGACCTGAGAGTCTCTATGCTTGAGTAGAGCTTTGAGCTGATGTTACGATGATAGACATGAAATATATCTTTGATGTTGAGTAAAAGTCTTATGACTTGCGAATTATGAGGATTAGTTCTAAGGTTGATATATGTCCCCTTAGACTTTGCTGAGAAAGATAAACCGATGGAAGAAAGAAATAGAGCTGATGATGTGAGATAAGGCAATAAAACTGTAGCTGTGTACGAACGTCAGTTTCATGACTTGGTTCGGTATGCCACATATCGAGAAGAGATAAACGAGAAGATGTCAAAATTTCTTCGATTAGATTTGAGATAAGAGGTATGAAACGATGTAACGAGTCAAAGGAAGGTTATGAGTACTGATGCTTTAAAAAGAGCTTTTGATATAGAACTGGCAATGCAGCCAGAGAACGCGATTTAAGAAGGAAAGAGAAGACGGGATGACTGAAGTCAAGATCCTAAAAAGCCGTGGCAGAGTGAGAATGTGCCACCGCAATATCCGAACTGAGAAAAACGGCCTGAGGTTGGCCCAACTGCCCCAGCAGCAGTAAACCTTTAAGAATCGCGGGGGATGTCGCCTTGACGAAGAGCAATAAGCTACTTTTGAAATGATGCAAAATGAGACAGAATAGCGGTTACACCTGCGGAAGGGTCGAGCACTACTCAACTAGTGTCCGAATCGGCAGCAAAGTGGAAGCGGAGGACAGCCGAGTCAGTTCGGCCACAACATAAAGCAAGGAAGGGAATCCTAATGCTACCTCCACCACAGCGACAATAGCCAGCCTTTCGACCACGTCAGTCAAGAGGGCGACCACCGGCCCCGTAGGCGAATCGACCTCATCGACAGAGACTGTTCGCGCTTGAGCAGAAAGCACCAGACAAGAATCGAGGAAAATTTCCAGAGATAGACGAATTGAAAGATGTGCCCATAGTATTTTGTTCGGCACCGAACGAAGAGCCTGTTCCACAATCTCTAAAGAGTAATCACACTCATAAGCTAAACCACTACGGTTTCATCCGTGTGCCCTGACTCAGAATTCGAGTCGAGATCGATTAAGCTCGAGATGAGAAACTTGAGATTGATGCCTATATGGCACTTGGATATAACTTCTAGAATGTACTGGTTAGAGGAAAACCATGTGACGACACAAGACAAGGAGAGACGAATAACGTTTCGATTTCCAGACCAAGAGCCTACCTCGGTTATGGGTATTGATAAAAGATGGAAGAAGACGCTGATCATCTCGGCACTGCGAGCAAGAAAGCCCTTGCGGAGAAATGATACAACCGCGTATGTTGTATATCTGAGCAAGAGAGAGAGATGAATCCAAAGAAAAACGCTGATGATGGCCGTCGTGCGAGAGTATAAAGATGTTTTCCCTAAGACTTTATCGGGATTAACCCCAGACAGACAGTTTGGGTTATGATTTATTTGGAGCCTGGCGTGTCACCGATGTCGAAAGAGCCATACAGAATGGCCCCCACCGAGTTGCAAGAGTTGAAGCTGTAACTACAAGAACATCTCGATATGAGTTTCAATCGACTTAGTGTTTCCCCGTGGGGAAGTACCAAATTCGTTTGTTAGAGAGAAGGATGGAAGCTTGAGGTTGAGTATCGAGTATCGAGAATTGAATAAAGTGACGATAAAGAATGAGTATCCGTTACCCCGGATCGATGATCTGTTCGATCAACTGCAAAGAGCGAGCACTTTTTCGAAGTTTGATTTGAAAATGAGGTACCATCAGCTGAGGATGCGATCGAAAAATATTTCCGAAGACGGCATTTCGTACGAGAGATAGATACCATGAGTTTATAATGATGTCTTTTGGTTTGAACGAATGACCCGACCGTATTCATGGATCTCATGAATCGCGTTTTTCACGAATACTTAGACAAGTTCGTGTTAGTCTCCATAGACGATATCCTGATTTACTTGAAGAGTAAACGAGAACACGAAGAGCGGTTGAGGATCGCGTTAGATAGATTGTGAATTGAGAAGTTAAATGCGAGTCTTGGACTTGAAGAGGTCAAGTTTGGTTGGCCGGACGTTTGTGAACAAAGTTTTCAAGAGCTAAAGAAGAGACTTAGTATGCAATTTACATTGATGTATCGAATGATGGTCTAAGATGTGTGCTGATGCAAGGGAGAAAAGATATCTTATCTTTCGATAGTTATAGCCGAGCTCTGCTCTGGAAGCAGAACTGAAGTTGAGCTCTGCTCTGCTCTGACGACAGAGCTGAAAGCATTCCTCTGCACTAGCGCCGATTTCTCTGCCCTCGTGCGGAACTAATGTTAGAAAGAAACGAGTTAAAGCAAGTGGAGACCACGCGAGATGAAGTATCTAACGCAAGATTTAGATTTAGCAGCCGTAGTGCATGCTTTGAAGACATGGAGACACCATCTTTGTGGAGTACAATGTGAGATGTACACCGATCGTAAAAGTCTCAAATTTTTCTTTGAGCAACGAAGGAGACGATCAGAGTCAGTGAAGGACTACGAGCATGATTCATGAGTTTATAGAAGGATGATGATGATTTAAGTGAGATGAGTTACCCAAGATTTTGGGAAAAATCTTGGAGTTCATAAGTCGATTTGAGGATTTAAATGTATATGAGTTCTCGAGCATGCTATGATGTTAAATGCTAGTTGGATTGATGATTAGAAGTGTTGAAATGAGTTCTGTTTGTTTTGCCGAGTGCTGCTGAGTTTTAGCTGGTCTGGCAGAGAATTAGGGATTCCGCTGACAAAGTGATTCCGCGGACGAAGTGATCCCTCTGACGTTGTAACTGACGCGTTAAGAAGAGAGAATCAGGGAGAGTTAAGATTTTCCCCTTACTCGAGAAGTGAATCTAATCAAGGAATTCGAGAAGATGAATTTGAAGGTAATAATACCCCCGCAAAGTACTGAGCATTATACCAGACTCACGACCGAAGAACTCTGCTCTACCAATAGAGCCTATGTGTTGAGCGGTCTTTGTTTTAGACAGAGCTAACGCCGATTCCTCTGCTCTGGCAGAGAAGGATGAGAAGATGAGAAGGTGGAAAGTTTTCGAATAAAGTTTCGAACCGAGAGAGAGTAGAGAATTATTAAGAGGCGGCATATAATGCCATTTTGTTTAAGGAAAGAGACTGAGCGTGCCTGATAAGGAAGAGCTGAAGAATGGAATCACGAGTGAATCCATACCTTTATGAGTTATAGTAGTGTCGAGACACTGCAGAGAGTACTACGGTACTGAGATATGAGATTTTTTTTTTATTAAGATGAGATGGAGTTATGATGATAAATAGAGATATTGAGCATTTGAGTTACACTTTTGATAAGACTAGAGCGCTGAGATATGAACATAAGGATAGGACGAGATGAGATTTCTGCGCCAGAACGGAAGCCATTTCTCTGACGTTTCAGTCCGCTGCTCTGGCTTTACGAATTCGCTGCTCTGACTAGCGATTCCTCTGCTCTGGCAGGGAGATCACCACTTCTCCGCTGATAACTGCGGACAGAACTCGAGAGAAGACTGCTGAAGAATTATGAATGAAGATGATGTAAGTACAAAGGGTTATGACATCGATTAGCAAAATCGAGAGAAGGAAATTCGATAGTTGAGAAATCACTGATAGATTCTTTTGACGTTAGAAACGATGTTTGCGTAAGTTTTCCCTATCTCGGGGAGCGTGTTAGTTCGAGTTATAGAAAGACTCAAACCGAGATATATATATATATATATATATATATATATATATATATATATATATGGTGCGGTTATAGTGAGAACCACACTTATCGTGAGAACATAAGAACCATTAAAATCAATGCATCTACTATATAAATTAATGCATTCGCTATTAAATTTAATGCATCCGAAAATAATAAAATTTTTGCTCCCTTCAGGATTCGAACCCAGGATCTGCATTCATCCACCAAGATGATGCATCCACCGTAGATCTTGATGATCGAATAGTTTAAAATGGTTCTCTGTTCTAATTTTATTTAGTGGTTCTTATTTGAACCTCTCCCTATATATATATATATAGGACCTTACGATGTATTAGAAGGAGTAGGCCAAGTAGCCTATAATTAGCGTTGCCTCCGAGCTTCGCGAATGTTCAAGACGTTTTCCCATGTTTATCAACTGAGAAAGTAGATGTTTGTTTCAAAACACGTCGCCCAGGAAGAAGAGTCCCTGGAACCAGTTTTGAGCTACGAAGAGAGAGACCTGATGCTATACTGGACCAGAAGATCCAACAATTGAGGAGCAAGTCGATTCCTTTGGTGAAAATCCAATGGAGACATCACGGTCAAGGAGAGTCAACATGGGAACGTGAAGAAAAGATGATTGTAAACAGATGTTTAAAGCAATAGTTACAAAATAGCCAATCTCCAATAACCTCGAATGGCTACGGAGCACAAAATTCTAGATGACTAAAAAGCGAAGAAATTGATTGTCACTTTTGATGGACTACTTGGAATTAACGGGAATGTATTCCCCAGAGCTTGAAGAGAAGATGAAAGAGAAGTACCCAGAGCTTTATCCCGGAGATGAATAACTCAAATTTCGGGACGAAATTTCTTTTAAGGGGGGTAGGATGTAACACCCCGTACCTTTCCTTATGATAAGAGATAGTGTTTTAACACTACTGAGAATACTGAGATGTCGAGATGTAAAGATTATGAGTTATGAGTGGACAAACTCATGATGGAGTTAGAGTGAAGAGATTAGAGAAACGAGTCGAGTTATAGATGCCGATTAATTTGAGTCGGGATTTTATTTATTTCCGACTACCGGGAATAGAATTTCCGGATACCGAGTTATCAGAGGTTGACAGTCCTATTAAGAAAATAGGAATAATGAGTTTGACATAGAGTCAAGGAAGTTGCCGATGAATGGCGAGATGAGTAAAATGGAGATGTTGATAGGATTGAGAGTGATGTGCGAGTTGAGATGGAGATGGTAATCTGATTTTGATGATGAGATGAAAGACGAGAGTTAGAGTCGAGGTAGTGATTGTGAATCACTATAAAGAGGATTAAGTTAGAGTGATGATGAGTGATGATCCGTTTTTAATGTGATAACGGTGTGAGTTATTTAATTGACGTTATGTGATTTACGTGATATGTGCGCACTAATATTTATTTTGAGTCAGTCTGATTCTCGAAAATTAGCGTACATGATTTATTTTCCAACACACGTTCCTACACTCACACCCATTATTTTAATCCCTTCTCACATGTGGGTAATTAGCCGATTTAGGCTTGCTGCTAAGGGAGAGACAAGCTACTATTGAGCATTTAATGCTTCTTATCTTATGGAATAAGAATCTTGATAAAACCGAAGCATCTCTCTCTCCGTCATTTCTCTCATTTCGGTCTTTCAACTTCTTCTCTCTCCCTCAAGACATTTCTTCTCTCCTCCATGGGAGACCAAGCTCGAGTTTACACAGACGTAACCATAGTGAAATCCTCCACTAAATCTAGTCCATAAACACTTACTACTCATAAATCAAGAAGTTTAGTGGAGTTTGATGCTTGAAGAATAGAGACCGGAGCTTTCCTTTTCTTGATACTACCTGAGTAAGTGTTTGAATCCTTTGGGATCTAGACTTTTTATGTTATATATGCGTTTAGAAGGATGACTGAAGCATGAGAAACTCCCCCTTCACTTTTTCGTCATTTTCGAAAATTAGGGCTCATGCCCTTTAAAAATCTTTCTGATTCTTTTCTAAAAATGGGGTGAGAAATGAGTTATATGTGATGAGATGTATGTTATACATGATGATTTGAAGTGATTTAGAGGTGTTTTTCAAAACTGAGTCTTGAGCATGAGTTTTTACAAAATTTGGTTTGATACAAGAAATAGGAAAAAATCTGTAAGTTATGTCTTGAATGATGTTTTGACGATGAGCATGAATAGATGAAAGGATTAATGTGATGTTTGATGATTTCTGAGTATGAAAAGTCGATGAAGTCTAGAGTTACTCTTGTTCGCTTTGTTCTGCCTTGAGTCTCGTTCTGCTCTGCCAAGTTGTGATCCCGCTGGCATGCCAGAGAAGTCGTTTCCCCTCTGGAATGCCAGAGAAGTCGTTTCCCCGCTGGAATGCCAGAGAAGTCGTTTCCCCGCTGGCATGCCAGAGAGTTCATTTCCCCGCTGCTCTGCCAGTGAGTTCATTCCTCTGAAATCGATTCCTCTGAGTTCGAGTCCTCTGAAATCGAATCCTCTGACGATCGATTTCTCTGACGATCGATTCCTCTGACGATCGATTCCTGTGACGATCGAATCCTCTGACGATCGATTCCTCTGACGATCGAATCCTCTGACGATCGATTCCTCTGACGATCGAATCCTCTGACGATCGATTCCTCTGATGTTTGAGTCCTCTGACGTTTGAGTCCTCTGACGTTTGAGTCCTCTGACGTTTGAATCCTCTGACGATCGATTCCTCTGATGTCGATTCCTCTGACGATGTCATTCCTCTGACTGTTGATTTCTCTGGCGAGCATTCCTCTGTTTTGGCGAGTATTTCTTCTCTGCTCTGCCAAGCTAGTCTGCTCTGCTCTGTTGAGTTCTTCCCCCCTGACCACCGAGCATTTCTCTGCTCTGGTCTCCGAGTCAGAGTTATGTTTGTTTGTTGTGATGTGTTATGTGAAGTTGTATGCTTATGTGATTATGTGTACCTATGTGCTTGACTGCTATGAGTATGGTCCGAGTTGAGAGTTAAATCGAGAATAAGACGTGTGAATCCTTAGAAGTTGAGTATACCTAGGGATTTAGTTTTACTGGGTAAATAGACGTTAATTGAGAAGTTATTGATGAGACGAGATTGGATTTTCAGTATTGAGTACTAACTGAGGTTGTTTTATCACATGAACCTTCGTGATGATGTTGATGATTTATGAAGACCCGAGCAAGACGAAGAAGTAAGTCCCCTGTTCCTATCCGAGCTTAAGCAAAGGACTCCAGGTGGGCATTATTTTGAGTATACAGTTTAAGAGCTCTTCTAAACTGTTTTAAATGATGATGAGATTATAAGATGTTTGATGTTTTGAGATAAATGATGTTTATGAACTGTTTGACTTGCCAAAATTTTGATGATAAGTTTGTATGTTACCCTCTACTGATGAGACGAATTCGGTCCTGCCACAAGCGGGATTTTGTGCACAGATGTGACTGTGAGCCGTCTTCGGGTCGGCCAGTCACGGTACTTGAGAGGGAGGCCTACTTCTCAGTATCGATAATAATGATAATGTTGTAGACGTGGTACATACATGACGAATATTTTGACTGCAGTCATTTCTTTATGATGTTATGATGTTTAAAACTGCATACACAGATTTCATTGATGATAAACTTATTTCTGTGTATTGCTGATGATATGGCAAGCTTCAAACATATAGCTCTAAGAGTGCCTTTGATGTTTTTCCGGCGATTGCCCACTGAGTATTATTACTCACGCCCTGCATATATTTCTAAATGTGCAGGCTAAGCAATGGAGCGAGATTGGACTGGTGCTGGTGGGGATGGTTTCACCGATGTAGTTCTCCTTGATTGTTTTCCCTTTGATGTTAGAGTCTAAGGGACGATGTACTTTGTTTTCCTTCTGATGTTGATAAAACCTTAGTGAGATGATACACTAATCTTTTAAAAAATCAAGCAATATACTCGCGATTATATGTCTTCATACATATAATTGATACGTCTTTTGCTGTGTTACTTTTGATATTATGATTCCTTATGGAAAATAAGCAGTACCTACTTTGTTTTTCCTCTTGAAATTCCTAATATTCAAGAAGTCATAACGATATTGATGAATACACCCTTGAGTCGAATTATGAGTCTTTGCCTTGGCATGTTTGATGTAAGCTTTCGCGCCGATGTTCAATTTAGTTGTGATGCCCTTTATTCATTTATTTTAGTCGTATCGATACTCGTACCCCGCTATCACTAGCGTTTGGGAATCGGGCTGCGACACAGAAAGAGTATCATACCATGCTCTTGGTGCTTGTTTCAATCCATAGAGCGCTTTCTTCAGCTTGTACACCTTTTCTGGTCCTGCAACCTCAAAACCTAGAGGTTGTTCTACGTAGACTTCATCGGTGAGCACTCCATTGAGAAATGCGCACTTCACATCCATTTGGTGTACCTTGAATCCTTTGTGAGCGGCAAAGGCTAGGAAGAGCCTGACTGCTTCCAATTTGGCAACTGGGGCAAAAGTCTCATCGTAGTCGATTCCTTCTTCTTGACTGTATCCTTTTGCTACTAGCCTTGCTTTGTTTCTCACAACATTTCCTTCTTCATTTTTCTTATTTTTGAAAATCCATTTCAAACCAATCACCTTTGCATCGTCTGGTCAATCCACAAGTTCCCAAACTGAATTCCGATTGAATTCATTGAGTTCTTCTTGCATTGCGATGATCCATTGAGTGGACTTCAGAGCTTCTTCAACGTCCTTGGGCTCTATAGATGATAAAAAACAACTGAAGTTCTTATCTTCGTTGATGCAGTTCTGGTTGATATCAAAGATGAGGTTGCACATCGATCTTCGAGTCTTTACACCGTCTGATGGTTCTCCAATGATGTTTTCCTTTGAATGGAGTTCAAACCATCTTCGATATTTCTTGATTTCTTCTGGCTTTGGTGGAGGTTCTTCAGTCAGAATGGTTCTGAATCGTTTAGCAGTTTCTCGAGTAGGGGAGTGTTGAACTGGTGTTGCTTCAGCAGGTTCAACTTGTTCTTCGGCTAACGGAGTTTTCCCTTGACTGATGCCATCTGCATTAGCTTCAGTCTGAGCTTCAAACCTTTGACTGATCTTCTGATACTGAAGCTTGTCAGTATCTTCTTCTTTTCTGGGTCCCCACACCAAGACTGTAGAAGGTTCGGTGTTGTTTATTTCAGTTCTGGAAACTTCAGTGTTCTCAACACTTCTTTCAGTTTCCTGTTTCCTGAAGAATGTTTAACTGATACTTGACTTTAGTATCAGTCCGCTGATTCCACGTGGCACGCATTAAGTAATCAGTAAAAACTGATTCTTCGACTGATGCTTCAGTCTGCAACTTCAGTCTTCAGTCTTCAGTCCTTCGTTCTTCAGTCTTTAGTCTTCAGAACTGCAACTAAACTAGAAAAGAACTCTAACACTTGAGTTCGAGCAGTTCTAGTCTATTACAAAAGAAACCTATTGATTTTGGTATCATCAAAACATGGATTAGGATGTTTCATTAAGTTCCCAACAAAAGGCATACTTTCTAATAAGTGAGGTGCAATCAACAAGGTTACATCAATAGGCTTATGATCACCAGAGGTTTTGGTATCAAATCAAAAAATTTATAATTTTTTCGAGAAAATGTCTTATTAAAAATAAAAGTCTTATTATCATTTCATGAAAGAAATTTCAAGTTTTATAGTACTTCAAATTCTTTAAGGGTATGTTCTCTTTGATTGATAAATTTATCATCGAAAATGAGGGATATCAAAAAATAATCCATTTTCTTCATGATTTTTTACAAAAGAGATTTTCATTATTTCTCATTTCTCCTTTTCACTTGAAGGAGAGATATTATCACAATAAAAACAGAGGGATAATATTATCCCTTTTTAGAGTGAAAAAAGAACGAATGAAAAATGATCCAAATTCTCTTTTATAGAAAATAAGAGAAAATAAATGAGACATTTAAAGAGAATTTTTTATTATCTCTCTTTTCACGTGATAAATTTATTAACCAAACAAAACACACTCTGAAACTTACTTGCAACCTCACAAATATGACTATTGCTTAGAAGTGTAGTTATCAGTGTGGGGTATTTTTTTTCAGCTAGAGTGAGAATTTCATAATGAAAAACAATTAAGGGTTTGACGCACTCAATCAAAGTTTGGATGGTAAAATCATGAGTCAACCAGTCTCATGGAAGTGGTTAATATGTTCCCTAGGCGTCTAGGATTTGGTTCTCTAGGGTTTCTTTACAGTTTTCGTTCTTGTTGGAGTTTTGTCATAGGTTCATCCTATTTTCCGGTCGGCGGCTTCGGTGCCGCCTGAGTCTCTGTGTCCTTGTCCCCCTGTTCTCTATTCCCTTGATCTACTCTTATCCCCCTTCCCCCCTTACACCCAGCCCTCTTTCCTTTTGTTCTAGTCTTCGGTCTTTTCCGGAGCGGCGTCGATTTCTTTTATGAGTTCTTTCTAACGCTTGTTTGTTTGGATTGGGTATGCTTTGTTTTTTGTTTATTTTATCAGTGGTGTAGGTACGGAGCGAGGAGGTCCATCGTGAGATTCTGAATTTTTGAATGGCCTGGAAGAGCGTACAGAACGTGAGGTGAAATTGATTGATATTTCCGCCATAAACCCCAATGAGAATCAGCCGGCGGGAGTTTTTTGTTTAGTGGAAGTCTGATGAAGCATGAAATAACACCCAATAATAAAATAATAAATGAGACACAGATTTACAAGTGATGAATGAATAATCAGATAGCCCCTAACTCACTACTAAGCCTCTATTTATAAGCATGAAAATAAGCCTTAAGGCCTCAAGCCCATTCACTAAGATAATTGGGCTTAAGCCCCTTTAACACATTGACCTTGGCCTGAGTCGCCTGTGCTGGCTTGGCTGCATCGGAAGATCCGTTATTTCTTTTATTATACCAAGTCTTCAATTAAACCTGCGCTGGTTAACTTTATAATAATAATACTAATCTTAAGCATAAATAGAAATGTTCCCGTTATATAGTGCACAGCGCTGATAAGCATATTTTACACCTCATCAGCTACTCCCCCCAGTCCGGTTGAACCGGGTTTTCTTCGTGTTCAACTAGTGAAGTGTTGTGTAGAGTCAGCACTGTGCTGCTCTCCCAAGTAAAGTCCAAATATCTCAGCCTTGCAACCCTGTAACTTATCCAAGATTATGCATTATAAGTTTGCAAAACAATCAAAGATAAAATATTACACCCCTACAGATTGTTAGCACAAAAATATTTCAGCCCTGCCAAATTATTTAGAATAACAACAAAAATAAAAAGAGTGAAGCAACTCCCTTTCGAACGTGCTCATTGAGCCACTTTTTGATTTTTACAGCTCGCGACTTAGGCAGCTTTGATGCTTGCGACTAAGGCAGCTCTGGGAGCTCGCGACTTAGGCAGCTTTGATGTTCGCGACTAAGGCAGCTCTGGGAGCTCACAACTTAGGCAGCTTTGATGCTCGCTGGTGATGCCCTACACCAACACCTAAACTAAACGTTGATAAAGGCGTCGAAGATCACTTGTGTTGTCGAGGAGAACAGAGGAAACTTGTAGACAACTTGCAGACTCAAAACGTTAGAATACCTTTTTGCTATTTCATTCAACTTAACTTATGAGGAAGATTACAATGGGTATTTACTAGGGCAAAGGGTACATCCGACTTTCTACTACAATTTACGTACTCTACATGCTGCGATACGAACGAGGGTTATTATCTGAAGAATATTCTCTGATAACTAACTTTGCAGCTTTACAGATGTTACGTGCTCCTTAGGACAGCGCAGGCTGGTATCATCTCGCCTGCACAGGTATCATATCTCTTGGTTCTCCTCACTTGTGTTTGGAGCCTGTGATGTGATGTTGTCTTTCCTTTGATCCTTGGATAAGTTCTTTGTTAATGATGATGTTGTGTGACAGTCTGCGCAGGTGACTCTTTGACATGGCTTGATCACTTATCTTTAAGGCAGCGCAGGCGGCTCCTTGACACGGCTTGGTCACTTGCCTTTGAGACAGCGCAGGTGACTCCCTGGCACGACTTGGTCACTTGCCTTCAAGACTGCGCAGACGTGTTATCTCTGTGGCTTCCATGCTTTGGCTTATCGCCTTGCGATCACTATAGTCCTGCGCTGTTAGTTTGATCACATAGGCTTATATATGTTCGTAGGTCCTGCGCTGATGAGATCCTTACTCCTTATCAGCTACTCCCCCTAAGTCTACGAAAAGAGATGTAGTAACATTTGTGATCTTCATCGAGATCTTCTTTCCTTCTTTAGCTCAATCCTTGATTGATCTGATTGAAGATAGCTTCCAGCTGCTTGCTGTAGTCAACCTTTCCCTTTTTTCCGATGCTTCTAGCTCCTTCCTCCTTCTTCCATTCGCTTCCTCCAAATCCCCGAGATTTACTTTCCTTTCCTGGCTTTGGCTGTCTGCTCCTCATTGTAGTGGTTAGACGGATTACTTCCTTCGGTTTGATTCATACCAGGTGGGTTGCTTCAGGTTCCCATGCCCCAAGTTGGACTGGAGAGGTACTGCAGCCGAAGCTCCATGCTGGTAAACATAACATTGCAATCTGGGCCTGGTAATGCCCATTCCAACCACATTACTTCGGTTTCCGCTCTATTGGACCTTCCTTCCTCAACAACTTTGTTTTCCCCTGGACAGACCTGAACTGACACAAACAAAGAGAAAAACAGGGCCAAATGGCCCAAAAGTCGAAGACGCATCTCACACGCAGCGGAAATAAACTTGTTTCAGAATAGCCTCGGTTGAGCACGTTGTTAGTCTTAGGTTTCTCTTTACAGTTATTCAGTATTCAATTTATCAACAGTAAGAACACAGATAAGAATGTAAAGACTGAAAGCTGTAAATAACCCAGAGAGTTTTACGTGGTTCGGAAAACCTTTTCCTACATCCACGGTCGGTTGATCAGACCAACAATCCACTCCGTAAGTGCTTAACTGGTGCACTGCAAACCAAACCGTGTGCTTGTCGGGTGCACACAACCGTTTCACTGAAGAGACCTTACTTCAGTACCCACGCTTCACTCGCGTCGGATTTCTCACTCCTAGCACGACCTTCCACTAGGATCTCACGGAGTCAGAGTACCTTCCTGAACTCCTTTTCACTCAAACACTCGGTTTCTTTCTTACGAAAGGAGGTTTGAAAAACTTGCCAACTAGACTTCAAAGAACAAGTTCTTTGGAGCAAGTTTTGACCTGGGCTTCTGGGTAAACAGATATATGCCTAAGGTCTAAGAGAATGTGTGTAATCAGTAGTGACTGATTTTGGCTTTGGAATTCTCTTCTTCGATTCAAGCTTTGGGGAGATTAAGCTTTGGGCTGCGTAGCAATTTCGGCAGAGCTTCAGCTAAGGTCGTTGAATCGGTGAAGATTGAAGTTGATCCTTGAGCGCTATTTATTGGAGAGGTCTTGAATAGATCCGTTGGTGGAGAACGTCTTCAAAATTTCTTCCGTTGGAGAGCAATTCGAATTTGGGCTGAGCTTCAATCTTCGAGGTTCCTTGTTTGGTGGAAACGGCTCTCTTGAAAGATACGAGATGTGACGTCTCTGATAAAGTAGCCACCAAATAGGAATGACCTCTGCAGAGAGGGATGATCCTGAGATCTCTGCATTTAATGCGGCTGTACTATGTAAGCAGGTGGCTTCTTTTGAACGTTGGAAGTTCAGTTCGAGGAAGAATGTTTAACTGATACTTGACTTTAGTATCAGTCTGCTGAGTCCTCGAAGCATTCATTAAGTAATCAGTTCTGAACTGATTCTTCAACTGATACTTCTGTTGGTATCTTCAGTCTTCAGTCTTCAGTCCTTCAGTCCTTCAGTCCTTCAGTACTGCTAACTAAACTAGAAACAAACTCTAACACTTGAGTTCAAAATAGTTCTAGTCTATTACAAATCAAACCTAAGGATTTTGGTATCATCAAAATAAAACCTGATATTCCATGGGGTTCCCAACAATTTCTCCCTTTTTGATGATGCCAAAACCTTACAGCGGTTCTAAGCAAAACAAAGACTGAACTCAGAGTACAAGTTCTAAAACAGGGTGAAAACAGTCCCCCCTTAACAATAGAATCTAATAACTTGTACTTCAGAGTTATGAACACAACAGTTAAAAATAGGAACGAGGACAAGGACATAAAACCATAATCAGAGCCTGGACAAAAAGTTATTGTCTTCAGGTTGAGATAAAAAAGAAGTTCTTTTCATTTCATTAAACTGACTGATGAGACATCAGTCGAGGTACAGAGCAAACTTACATTGGAGTACAAAAGTAAATACAAAAACTCATGGGAAAACCCATGGACTCCAGCAGTCTGCTTGGCTGCGCCTTGAACTTCTTGATCTTCATCTTCTGTCTTCAGTCTTCATGTTCCTAAGCTTGTTCTATTCCCACTTGTTTTCCTTCAACTTGAGGTCTTTACTGGAACGTCCTCCTTCCTACTTCTGGTGATCCTTTTGTTGTCCCATCTTCAGTCAAGAAATAAGATGCAGGAAAAACCTTTGAGAAGGTTTTTCTCTGACTTCTAACTTTTTCCCCTTTTTGGCAACATATAAAAGAGAGCTGATGATGGAGGCAATGATCGGATGGGACTTCAACTCCGACTCTCAAGCACTCATGGGAGGACTTGAGAAGAGGAAGAGGTCCCGAGATGCAAAAGGAAGAGGACGCCAGTGGAGAGGTGGAGAGATGAGAAGGGAGACGGAGAAGTGAAGGAAAGGAAAGTATGCATAGCATTTCGGAGATATTCATGAAATGCGGCTATGCAAACGAACCTGGGGAAGAGGAAGAGAGATAAGGAGCGGTGGGGAAGATGAATGAAAGAGGTAAGGCGGGAGATGAAAGAAATGCATGACGATCCTTTGGTGAAAGAAGTAATGCAAAGGGTGGCTCGTCCTACATGTAAGGGATGGATGTGAGGATGAAAAATCGAATCAGTGGTAGTCGTGAGGACTAGCACTGTCGATGTTGCGCCGGTTGACAACGAGCTCCTGCTCATTGTTGTTGCACCACATGGAAGCTTCACAAAAAGGTGAGAAGCTCGCCTGAGGAACAGGTGAAGACCGTCTTCTTGAGACAGGTACTTCAAGCCATATGGTCCGGGCATTAGGATGGAAGACGCTCGCGTCGATGGATACAAGTGAGAACAGCGCAAGCTTTGACGTCAGAGGGATGTTGAGTTCCAGTGGAAGGGTCCGGTGAAGACCAAGTATGTGAGCGTCATTCTTCCACTCCATGACTTTGCAGTCATCGAATTCTCCTAAGTCGGAACAGAAATTTTCTCTGCAATTTTGAAAGAATTTGAAATTTTCTCACAGTGAAAGCTGTGCAGAGTTGTTAGTTGATGCAGAAAACTATTGAAGACACCAACGTATAAATAAACACAAATACCAAGTGAGAAGATGAAAAGGTTTTTGAAAACTGTGCCTAAAATGTTTTTGAAGAAAAATTCACGTCCGTCGTCACTTCAGGGAACGGAAGCCTCAAAAGGTGAGATATATCATGTCGAGTGATATTCTCAAGGAGTTTGACCACATAGGCAAAAAGGTTGGAAATATTTTTGGTAAAGATCAGGGCAGATCACATCAAATCAAATCAAATCAAATCAAATCCCCGTTTTCCAAAGATATTCCATGACCCAACAATGAAGACAAATCAGTTAAAGATTTTGAAAGGAACTGATCAGTTAGAGAAAGATTTTGATTTGGAAACACAAAAATCTTGACTGAAATAACTGATTTTAAATAGTAAGCTTTAAAACAATACTTACTGATCGACTGATCATTGTAGTCAGTCGATACCACTTGATCTTGGTTGACTTATCAGGATGAGTTTTCTTCATTGCTTTCCACGTCAGCAGTCGTAGAACAGCAGTTGGTTGACCACCAGTTATCATGATTGTTTGAGAGAAATCTTCAAACACAGCATCACTCTTCAGGGTTGATGAGGCCGATCCTTCCACAAAGATCGTTGAACCTTTCTTTTGGAAGAGCTTTGGTCAGCAAGTTTGCTCTCTGAATTGTGGTCGGAATCCATTCAACAGAGATATCCTTCTTTTCGACGTGATCACGAATGAAGTGATGTTGAATAGCAATATGCTTGACTCTGGTGTGATGAACTAGATTCTGGGATATTGTAATAGCACTGGAGCTGTCGCAATAGATTGGGACTTCCTTTTCTTCGATCCCATAGTCCTTCAATTGTTGGACTAACCATAGGAGTTGTGAACAGCAGCTTCCCGCAGCAACTTATTCAGCTTCAGTTGTGGAGGTGGCGACTGAAGTCTGCTTCTTTGAAAACCAAGAGATGAGCTTGTTGCCTAGGAATTGACAGATTCTGGATGTTGATTTGCGATCAATTTTGCATCCTGCAAAATCCGAGTGTGAATATCCGGTGAGCTTGAAGTCGTCATCAGCTGGGTACCACAATCCTAAATTGGGTATGCCTTTAAGATATCGCAAGATCCGCTTTGCAGCATCCATGTGAGCTTCCTTTGGATCTGACTGATATCTCGCACAAACCCCGACTGCAAATGCAATATCTGGTCTGCTAGCACTCAAATACAGCAATGATCCAATGATTTCTCTGTACTTGGTTGAAGATACAGATTTCCCTTCTGATCCTGGATCCACTTTTCAGTTTGTATTCATTGAGATCTTGACTGATTCATGTGCTGAATACCGAACTTGGCGATCAGTTCCTTAGTATACTTGGACTGATTGATCAGTATTCCTTCGCTGGTCTGCTTGACTTGCAATCCGAGAAAGAAATTCATTTATCCCATCATGGACATTTGGAACTTGTTGGTCATGATGTCAGTGAACTTCTTGCACATGCGTTCGGATTTGGATCCAAATATTATGTCATCGACATAAATCTGAACAAGTAGGAGATCTTCTCATTCTTTGAGAGTGAACAGAGTTCTGTCCACTGACCTTTCTTGAACCCTTGTTCAATGAGATACTCAGAGAGAGTAGCATACCATGCTCTTGGATCCTGTTTCAATCCATAGAGCGCTTTCTTCAGCTTGTACACCTTTTCTGGACCTGCAACCTCAAACCCTGGAGGTTGTTCAACGTAGACTTCATCTGTGAGCACTCCATCTAGAAAAGCGCACTTCACGTCCATTTGATGTACCTTGAATCCTTTGTGAGCTGCAAAGGCTAAGAAGAGCCTGACTGCTTCCAATCTGGCCACCGGTGCAAAAGTTTCATCGTAGTCGATTCCTTCTTCTTGACTGTATCCTTTTGCAACTAGCCTTGCTTTGTTTCTCACAACGTGACCTTCTTCGTCTTTCTTGTTCTTGAAAATCCACTTCAAGCCAATCACCTTTGCATCATCTAGTCGATCCACAAGTTTCCAAACTGAATTCCGATTGAATTCATTGAGCTCTTCTTGCATTGCAATGACCCATTCAGTGGACTTCAGAGCTTCTTCAATATCCTTGGGCTCTGTAGATGATAAGAAACAGCTGAAATTCTTATCTTCGTTGATGCAGTTCTGGTTGATATCAAAGACGAGATTGCACATTGATCTTCGAGTCTTGACACCGTCTGATGGTTCTCCAATGATGTTCTCCTTTGGATGAAGTTCAAACCATCTTCGATACTTCTTGATCTCTTCTGGTGTTGGAGGAAGTTCTTCGGTCAGGATGGTTCTGAGGTGATGAGCATTGTTCTGAACTGGTGAGAGATGAGTTGGCTCATCTTCGGCTGGTACAGCTCTGTCCTTATCAGTAGGAGTTCCCCCTTGACTGATGCCGTCTTCATTAGCTCCAGTCTGAACTTCTGACCTTTGACTGATCTTCTGATACTGAAGCTTTTCAGTATCTTCATCTTTTCCAGGTCCCCACACCAGGACTGTAGAGAGTTCGGTGTCCTACTTTTCAGTTCTGGAAACTTCAACATTCTCTGTTTCCTATTTCCTGAACTCATCAGCTGACTCATCAAATACAACATGAGGTGTTTCTTCAACACAGAGAGTTTGAGAGTTAAACACTCGATAGGCTTTGATGGATCTTTCAGTTCCAGAATATCCAAGAAAGATTCCTGGATCAGCCTTGTTATCAAATGTGTTTAATCTCCTCTTCTCATTGTTGTGAATGAAACACTTAGAACCGAAAGCATGAAAATAAGAGATTGAAGGCTTTCTGTTCTTCCATATCTCATATGGAGTTTTTCCATGTCGTTGAGTGAGGAAGCAGCGATTTTGCGTATAGCATGCGTTGTTGACAGCTTCTGCCCAAAACTTCAAAGGGAGTTTTGATTCAGCTAGCATCGTCCTTGCTGCTTCCTTCAAAGATCTGTTTCTTCTTTCTGCAACTCCGTTCTGTTGAGGAGTCCTTGCTGCAGAAGTTTGATGACTGATTCCATGTTCATCACAATACTCACGAATGACAGTATTGAGGAACTCAGTCCCACAATCTGATCTGATGCTGATGATGTTGACTTCTTTTTCCACGCTCAGTCTTCTCAGCAGCTTTGGCAGTTCTTCCAGTGTCTCATTCTTGGTGAAGAGAAAGATAACCCAAGTATATCGTGAATAATCATCCACAACAACTAAGGTGTACTTCCTACCGTTGTAGCTTCTAGGGGAGATTGGGCCAAACAGATCCATGTGAAGTAGTTGAAGAATTCTTCCAGAGGAGTGTCCTGACTTTGACTTTAATGACATTCGCGTCTGCTTTCCTCTTTGACATGCTTCACATTCTTGCTTCTTCTGGAACACAATAGAAGGTAAACCTTCTACCAGTTGATGTTTAGCAAGCTTGTTGATCATCTTGAAATTGAGATGGTTGAGTCTCTTGTGCCATAGCCAGTTGAGCTCCGAGCTACTCTTGCTGATGAGACATGTTTCTGGAGGACTGTCTTCCCATGAAACAACATAGAGACTCCCTTGTCTGAATCTTTTCAGAACCACCTTCTTTTGATTGTTTCTAACAGTGAATTCATCCTTCTTGATCTTCACTGTGAAACCGTTGTCACAAAATTGACTCACAGACAACAGATTATGTTTAAGACCAGAAACAAAGCTAACATTACTGATACTGGCGTTACCCATGTCGAGCACACCATAGCCTTTTGTTTCTTCGATTGAGTTATCTCCGAATGCAACTTTGGATCCAGCTTTCTCAACATACTGGGATAGATATTCTTTGTAGCCCGTCATGTGCTTTGAACAGCCACTGTCAAGATACCACGTTCTGATTGATGCTTTGACTTCTTCCTTCTTCTTGGATTTTCTGTTCTTGGCCTGCAAGGAAGAGTCAATTTAGGTACCCAATCAAGATTTGGGTCCTTCAATGTTAGCTCGAGTTCCCTTTGGAACCCATATCTGCTTCAGAACAGGTTTTGCTGATCTCTTGCGCTTTGCTGGTCGTCTGACAGACATAGTCGTATCTTTGGTTGGCACATGAGCATTCTGATGTTGAGCTTTCCTTTTGAAGGCCTCACTCTTGTAGTTGTTCTGTCTGATGAGAGGATGAGGTCTTCTTTGCTCGGCAAAGTATCTTCCTTGAGATACTCGAGTCATTCCAGATTGATGGAGACTTGACTGATGTCGTGGGACATGAGTCATGTGATGTCCAGTTGCTTGTCGTCATGGATGTCGCTTGGCTCGTCTGGACGCATCACTGCTTTGTCTCCATGGATGTTGTTCTTTCTGAAACTGAACTGATTTCAGTTTCTGACTGATGTGACTGTTCTTCCCCCTGGACTGATGAGAAAGATTCTTCTTAATTTTGGATGTTCCTTCCCCGATCTTTGACTGAAATCTGCTTTCCAGTCTTCTTAGTAGAGTGATCTGGTTGGGGGCCTCCTTTGCTCGTTTGTAGCTTCGTGGAGGTGGAACATTTGTTCTTGCCATCAGTTTGCGTTTGCGAACTTCATCCATATCATGATCTCTTGATTCTTCTGATGTGGTGATTTCAGAAGTATCGTCCTTTGAATTGATCATGACATTCTTTCCTTTATCAGCTGCAACCTTTCCTCCAATAGTTTCAACAAGACCTTTCGAAGGAAAGTTGTTTATCATGGGAAACTTCATCATGCAGTCTTTGATTGTTTCTTCCAGACCAGTTTCATCCGAAAAGTAGATGACTGTCTGATTCTTGGCTCGTTCATCATTAATCTTCTTTTCCATAATCTGATTCTGCTTGAGGAGATTTTCGAACATTTTCCTCAACTGACAGTGATCAGTCATGAGCTAATCAAGCTCGTCAGCTTCATAGGTTGAGCCTTCTCCAGATTCTGAATGATCTCCTGTAGAAATCAGGGAATTATCAGTATAAGGAGTTTTTGAATGAGAGTTTACCTTTGAGCCATTCATTCCATTGTCGTAGCTGTTGTCAGCCACGCTTTCAGTTTCGTTGGCCATCAAAGCTTGACTCTCATCATCTGAGCTGTCAGAGTCGAATTCAGATGATTCTGTTGTGTCCTTCGAGGATTCAGCATCATCAGCAACTGTCGCAGCCCGAAAACCCGACACTAGTAATAGCGGGGTACGAGTATCGATACGACTATTTTTAAAGAATAAAAGATAAGAAGAACTAGGTGAACGTCATGCGGAAGCTCACGTAAAAGCATGCTAAGGAAAAACTTCATAAAATTAGCCCAAGGGTAAAATCGTCAACATTGTCATAACTTTTTAATTATCAGGAATTTCACGAACAAAAACAAAACGCGTATAGCTCATTTTTCATAAGGAAGCATAATTTGCAGAGTATCGCAGCAAAAGGCGAACCGATTATATGTATGAAGACACATAACCGTGAGTGTATTGCTTGATCTCAAAAGAAACTAAGTAATTCAAACATCAAGACTCTATTATCATAGAGGCAAAATAGTAATTTAATTTACATCATTTGAAACTCTCCCCCATCAGCACCAGTCCAATCTCACTCCCAGCTTAGCCTGCACATTTAGAAATACATGCAGGGCGTGAGTACATAATACTCAGTGGGCAAATGCCGAAAAACAAGAAAGGTGCTCATAGAGCTATAGGTTTGAAGCTTGCCATATCTCAGCAACACACAGAAATAAAGTTAGTATTAAAAGAATCTGTGCATGCAGTTTTCACAATCAACATCATAAATAAGTGTCTGCAGACAAAGTATACGACATGTATGTACCGCATCTACAACTCATCATCATAATTAAGGTACTGAGAAGTAGGCCTCCCTCTCAAGTACCGTGACCGGCCGACCCGAAGACGGCTCACAGTCACCTCTGTGCACAAAATCCCGCTTGTGGCAGGACCGAATTCGTCTCATCAGTAGAGGGTAACACACAAGCTCAACATCAAAAATTGGCAAGTCAAACAGTTCTCAAATATCATTTATCTCAAAACATTTGTTAATCTCATAACATCATTATATCATTAAATCAGTTTAGAAAACTCGGATAATATGTTATACTCAAAATATTGCCCACCTGAAGTCCTTCGCTTATTCTGGAAAGAAATCAGGCAACTTACTTCTTCGTCTCGCTCGGGCCTTCATATGTCATCATTACATCGTCATCGTCATCGAAGGTTCATGTGATAAAACAAACCTTAGTCAGAAACTCAAATTCTAAATCCAATCTCTTCTTTACTCTAACTTCTCACTCAACATCTATTTACCCGTTAAAACTCAATCCCTAGGTATACTTGGCTTCTAAGGATTCACACGTCCAATTTTCGACTTAACTCTCAACTCGACTCAAACTTATAGCAAACAAGCACATAAACAAGTATAAACACTTAGGCATATTAAAACACACATAGACAAGTCGAAAACAAGCTTTACTCTGCACTGACTCAACTTTAAAACCTCACCAGACTCTGTACAGAACTCTGCTGGGGTCGTAACTCATACCAAAAGAAACCTCTTCGAGTCTAGTTTCATTTAAAGAAAAGTAGGATAAAAAACTCCAAGTATTTTAGGAGATATGACTGTTTTACTACAGTCTACCATAATCGGCAGTTTTTAGCAACCGAAAAGTTTGATTTTTGAAAAATAGTAAACGTTGTCAAAACGGTCTGAAATTTTGTGGGTACTTAGATAAGACACTCAGGTCTCAACCATAAAAATTTGGGTTCCAGAATGCTAAGGAAAGATACTGGAAACGATGACTCTATTGGCTACTCACCGAACAATTCGGCAGAATGTAGCAGTCTTAGTTTTACATTTTATAAAAATATCAAACGAAGTCCAAATGACTTGAAATTTTACCGGTGTGCTCAAGACTCTCAAATATACCTACCATAAAAGTTTCAGGGCATTTGGGTATCAAGAACCCCTCGAAAACAGTAGGTCAGTGGGTCGTGAAAAACGACTCCGAAACATACACACAAGTAAACATGCTCAACTCAACAATTATACAAAGCAAACACATCAAAACTCATTTTAAGCACTTAAAGCACTTAAAAACATTCAAATACATCAAAATACTCGTAATACTCAATCTCGACTCTTTTCTTTCATCATCCACTCAAATCTCATAGAAAACACTTCAACGAACATATCTAACAAATTCCTTCTCAATTTCATGCTCGAAATTTCTCAAATATTCAAATATGATCATTTACGTCATATAACTCATTATTCTCATATTTACTCTCTTTTTATCATAAAAACTATATTTATTACATTTTTATGAAAATCCATGTATCAACATAAAACTCTTAGCAAAACATGGATAAAATTCTCATAATGATCATAGAGCAAATAAACCTCATTTTATAAAGCATCAAACTCACATCATACAAAAACTCAAAAATCATACAAACTAAACTTAGCCAAAATTTTATTTAGCCTACAATAGACCTAATCAAAAATACAAACACACTACTATCATGCTTAAAAACATATATCCCAAGCAAAAACACTTAAATAACACATAGACTAAAAAGTCCTAATTTTTACTATCTAACTCTTTGAAATTTTTACAAACACATACAAATCTTTAATCTACTCATAGATCTTTCATTTTTAACCACTTAATCTCACATCAAAACCATCAATTCACAAATAAGGGCATATATACACATATCCCTAAATTTTAATAAACTATCCCACATCAAAACTCCAATTGACATCATATACTTAAATTAATCCATCAATCATCATCATCTACACCTCATAGACTCATTTATATCATCAATTCATCATTTAACTCATTAACTCCAAAGTTACCATTTTTGGGGTAAACTAACTTCCATCAAAGTTTCACATCTCATGACACATATTTCACAACTTATATCAAACATCAATATACATCACATAACTCTCATTTTTCACCCCCAAACAAGAAAAGAAAAAGAAAAATTTTGAAAGGGGTGAGGACCCTTTTTTTCGAAAATTTGGAAAAGAAAAGGGAGGGGTGATTTTCTTGCTCATCTTTAAGAATACACTCACATAACATCTTTCAAACAAGATTTTAGGAAAGACATGGTTACTCACCCAAGTTCTTACCAAAGTTTCTCACTTTCTCACTCTACTTTGGAGCTTCTTCTTCAAGGATTTTCTTGATCAATTTAGGATAGATAGTGTTTATGGAAAGTTTTAGAGTGATGTGAGGTGTTTGGTAATTTTGTTGGAAGCTTCGAAGGTTTGCTCTAATGGAGGAAAATGGTGGAAGTGTGAGGTGAAGAAGATGAGTGTATGTATGTGTGTTGGGCGAAAATTGTAGTGAGGGAGAGAGGAGTGATGGCCGAAAATTTAGTGAGGGAGAGAGAGGTTTGGCTTTTGCAAGATTGAGTTTGATCTTGCATATCTTATGCAATATTTGGTAATTAATGGTCTTCTCTCTCTAATCTTTTCTCTCTCTCTCTCTAATCTTTTCTCTCTCTCTCTCTAATCTCTCTCTAATCTCTACACTCTCATCTCCACTCTCTCATCCTCTATACTCTCAATCTCTACTCTCTCAATTCCATACTTAGCAAAATTGAGACATATAACATATGGTATGGGAAAATTAAATAAAGTGTGTGAAAGGTGATTAAATAAAAATCACAAAACTATGGTAAAGTCACTCATTAATAAAATACCATAGTATAATTATTCATGTGACCAAAATAATGATCATAGCACTATTATTAGTGCACTCACTCAATCATAATATTCCTCTTCGTAGGAAAAATAATTTAAAAATATTATGCCCGGAAAAATTTTCATAAACCGGCATCATTCGATTTCTCGATAAAAATAACCCATACTTGCTTTGGAAACTCAATCAAAATTCCGAATGCTAAGGTCTCGAATAAAAATCATAATAATTCGGTCACAGTGACACACATCACGAAAATCACATAGTCGATCAGTCACGTAATTTCACATAATGTCACATCAAAGCAGTCGGCAAAGCAAACAAACTAGACATCTCTCGGACCGACTCTTTTCATCAAGGTTCTCACTCTTTCTTCCTCGACTCTAGGTCAGACTCATTATACCTATTCTCTTTAATAGGTCAATCAAACTCTGATAACTCAGTATCTGTTAAATTTATTCCCGGTAATCGGAAATAAAATCTCAACTCAATTCAATCAGCATCTCTATCTCAGCTCATTTCTCGAATCTCATCATTCTAACTCTATCCTCGGTTTAGTCACTCGTATCTCTATTTAAAAGACAAACTGTCTTATCTTGGTCATAAAAAAAAAAGTCTCGCATCTCAACATCTCAGTTCTCTCAATAGTGTTAAGACACTATCTCACATCATAGGAAAAGTACGGGGTGTTACATCCTACCCCCCTTAAAAAAAATTTCGTCCCGAAATTTGAGTTATTCACCTTCGGGAAAAAGCTCTGGATACTTCTCTTTCATCTTCTCTTCAAGTTCCCATGTTGATTCTTCTTGACCGTGACGTCTCCATTGGATTTTCACCAAAGGAATCGACTTGTTCCTCAATTGTTGAATCTTCCGGTCCAGAATAGCATCAGGTCTCTCTTCATAGCTCAAATCTGGTTCCAGGGATACTTCTTCTTGATGAATGACGTGTTTTGGATCAAACACGTACTTTCTCAATTGAGAAACATGGAAAACGTCATGGACGTTCGCGAAGCTCGGAGGCAACGCTAGTTTATAGGCTACAGGGCCTATCTTTTCTAATACATCATAAGGTCCTATATACCTCGGTTTAAGTTTTCCTTTCACTCCAAAACGGTGAACTCCTCTAGATGGGGAAACTTTTAGAAAAACCTTGTCTCCCTCTTCAAAATGAATCTCCGTCCTTCTGGTGTCTGCATAAGATTTCTGACGATCTTGTGCCTCTTTTATTCTCTGTCGAATCTGTCTCACAATAGTGATCATCTCTTCTATCGCGTCAGGTCCAAGTACCTTTCTCTCTCCAACTTCATCCCAATAAAGCGGAGATCTACACTTTCTTCCATACAAGGCTTCGTATGGGGCCATGTTGATAGTTGACTGAAAACTATTATTGTAAGCAAATTCAATCAGGGGTAATACTTGCTCCCATTGGCTTCCTCTATCAAGCACTACAGTTCGGATCATGTCCTCCAAAACCTGAATAGTCCTCTCGGACTGTCCATCTGTTTGCGGATGAAACGCTGTACCAAAATTTAATTTAGTACCCAACTCTTTCTGCATGCTCATCCAAAATCGTGAAGTAAACTTCGAGTCTCGATCTGATGTGATCGTCATCGGTACTCCATGCAATCGCACTATCTCTCGGATATAAATCTGAGCTAACTTGTCAGATCCATAAGTAATCTGAATCGGTACAAAATGTGCACTCTTCGTCAATCGATCGATGATTACCCAAATAGCGGTATTTCCTCTTTTTGACTTTGGTAGTCCTGTCACAAAGTCCATGGCTATATCACTCCATTTCCACTCTGGAATTTCCAATGGCTGTAACTTGCCATGGGGTCGTTGGTGTAACGCTTTCACTTGCTGACAGGCTAGACATCTTTTAACGAAAGACGCTATCTCTCGCTTCATTCCTTCCCACCAAAAATTCATTTTCAAGTCTTGGTACATCTTCGTACTTCCTGGGTGTGCGGTATAAGGGGTGTCATGAGCTTCACTCATGATTTCATTCTTCAGCTCCTTTTTATCGGGCACACACAGTCTTCCCTCAAACAAAATGGCATTATCTGCCGCCTCTTGATAATTCTCCACTTTTTCAGTTCGAATCTTCATTTGTAACTTTTCCATCTTCTCATCCTCTCTCTGAGCTGTGACTATTCTCGTTCGTAAGTCAGGTGTAATGCTCAGTGCAGAAATTACTATTCCTGTCGTTTGTGGTGGTATTACTACCTCCAAATTCATTCTCTCGAATTCCTTGATCAGGTTCTCTTCTCGAGTAAGGAGAAATCCTAACTCTCCCTGATTCTTTCTGCTCAAAGCGTCAGCTACAACGTTAGCTTTTCCGGGTTGATAATTTATCCCGCAATCGTAGTCCTTCACCAACTCTAACCATCTTCGTTGTCGCATGTTCAAATCTTTTTGCTCAAAGAAATATTTGAGACTTTTATGATCAGTGTATATCTCACACCGTGTTCCATAGAGATGGTGTCTCCAGATCTTCAAAGCATGCACTACGGCTGCTAATTCTAAATCATGCGTCGGATAATTCACCTCGTGCGGTCGCAGTTGTCGTGAAGCATACGCTATAACTTTTCCTTCTTGCATCAGTACACAACCTAGACCATGCTTCGATGCATCAGTGTATACTGCATACTCTTTGTCTGCTTTCGGAACAGCTAAAACTGGGGCAATAGTGAGCCTCTTCTTCAGCTCTTGAAAATTTCGCTCACATTCGTCCGTCCAGACGAATTTGACTTCTTTCTTTAGCAGGTGCGTTAATGGCTTAGCGATTTTTGAAAAGCCCTCTATAAAACGTCGGTAATATCCTGCTAATCCCAGAAAACTGCGTATCTCGTGCGGTGTGGTTGGCGATCTCCATTCCTGTACCGCTTGAACTTTCGCTGGGTCTACCTCAATTCCTCTCGCGGAAACGATATGGCCAAGAAAATTAATTTCTTTAAGCCAAAACTCGCATTTGCTAAACTTCGCATACAGCTTTTCCGCTCGTAAACTTTCCAACACGATCCTCAAATGCTCTTCGTGTTCTCGTTTACTCTTCGAGTAAATCAGGATATCGTCTATGAAGACTAACACAAACTTGTCTAAGTATTCGTGAAAAACGCGATTCATGAGATCCATGAATACTGCCGGAGCATTCGTCAAACCGAAAGGCATATCTTCCAAACATCTTTGAGTTTATAGTCATGCCATATTGCATACGCGATGCCGTCTTCGGAACGTCTTCCGATCGTATTTTCAGCTGATGGTATCCCGTTCTCAAGTCAATCTTTGAAAAGGTGCTCGCTCCTTGTAGTTGATCGAACAGATCATCGATTCGAGGTAACGGATACTTATTCTTCAACGTCACTTTGTTCAGCTCTCGATAATCGATACACAACCTCAAACTTCCATCCTTCTTTTTGACAAAAAGAACTGGTGCTCCCCACGGGGAAACACTAGGTCGAATGAAGCCCATATCTAAAAGTTCTTGAAGTTGCAGCTTCAACTCTTGCAACTCAGCAGGGGCCATTCTGTATGGTGCTCTCGACGTCGGTGCTGCACCAGGCTCTAAGTCGATCGTAAACTCGAGTTGTCGGTCTGGGGGTAATCCTGGTAAAGTCTCAGGAAAAACGTCTTTGAACTCTCGCACGATCGGCACGTCATCAACGTTTGCCTTGGACTCGTCTCTCTGGTTCAGATATACAACGTACGCGGTTGTATCCTTTCTTCGCAAGAGCTTTCTTGCTTGCAATGTCGAGATGATCGGCGTCTTCTTCCATTTTCCCTCAATGCCAATGAAGGAAGTAGGTTCTTGGCCAGGTGGCTGAAAAGATATCCGTCTCTCCTTGCATTGTATCTTGGCATGATTCTCCTCTAACCAATCCATTCCCAAAATTATATCCAAGTGCCACATAGGCATCAATCTCAGGTTTCTAGCCTCGAGCTTAATCGATTCTAACTTAAATTCAAAGTTAGGGCATACGTGCGAAACCGTAGTAGTTCTGCCTATAGGTGTGGTTACTCTTAGAGATTGTGGGGCAGGCTCTACTTTCAATTCTAAGGTATCGACACAAGTATGTGAGATAAAAGAATGCGAAGCTCCAGTATCAAACAAAACTACGATAGGCACTCCTTTCAACTCGCCTATACCTGTCAAATTTCTTTGATTCTTCTCTGGTGCCTTCTGATCCAGTGCAAACACCCTCTGGTGATGCTGTTGATTTGCCTGCGGGGCTGGTGGTTGCCTTTTTGACTGACGCGGTCGATAGGCTTGCTGTTGTCGTTGTGGCGGAGGTAGCGGTAAGATTCCATCCATTGCTTTGAGTTGTGGCCGGAATTGGTTCGATCGTCCTCCGCTCCCACTTGGCTGACGATTCGGACACTGGTTCGAGTAGTGTCCAACTTTTCCGCAGGTGTAACAGGCATTCTGTCCCATTTTACACTCTCCCAAATGGAGTTTATTGCACTTCGGGCAAGGCGGTAATCCTCGCGGTCCTTGAAAAACTGCTGCTGGGGCAGCTGGGCCAACATAAGGTCGTTTATCTCTGTTCTGAAATTGCGGTGGCACATTCTGACTCTGCCACGGCTTCTTGGGACCTTGATTTCGGTCGTCCCATTTTCTCTTGCCCTTTTGGCCTTGTCCAGCAAAAGGATGATTTCCCGATTGAACATTCGGGTTTGATTGTGGAATCGAGCCTTGACTCGGTCTCTCTGGCTGCATTGCCAGTTCCATGTCTAGCGCTCGGTTTAAAGCCTCAGCGTAGGTTAGCGCACTCTGACTCGCTAAAACAACTCGTATCTCTTGCTTTAATCCGGAGCAAAACAGTTCTGACATCTTTTCATCTGTATCTACTCGATATGGAGCATATCGGGCCAAATCGCAAAACTGTCGGTCATACTCAGCTACCGTCTTACTCCCTTGCTTCAAATTTACAAACTCCATCTCTTTCTTCTTTCGATAGCTTCGGGGTATGTATTTCTCACAAAGAGCTTCTTTGAACTGCTCCCAGGTAAGAGCTGCTATCTGCTCCTCGTTCATCGTCTTCTGCTTCGCTTCCCACCAGAAATCTGCGGATCCTTTAAGTTGATACGACATACACATGAGTCGCTCAGCGTCATTACATCGAAGGAATCTAAAAATTCTCTCCATACTTCGAATCCACTCCTCGGTTTCAGCGGGATCTCCTGATCCATTGAATGTTGGTGGATTTTGTCGCAGAAAAAGTTCCTCTACCCTCCTTTCTTGTTGTGGGGGAGGTGGTGGCGTGGGATCTCTCTGCTCCTCTTCCTCCTCTTCTTCTCGATCTATGTTCCTTCTGTTCCCCCTTCTTCTCGGAGGCATACTATAAAGGAAAAAGAAACATATAACTATCGGCCTCAAAACTAGCCGTTCGTCATAAAAAAAAACAAACAAGCGATTTCTGTTTTTCTCACTTCTCTTCTATATCTCGTTTGAAAAACTCAAAACTCTCAAAATTCTCGTCTACTCAATTTCTCGTCTATCATCGATCATTATTCTCATCAACCTCTATTTCTCGTTTATCACTATGCATCAGCATCATCATCATTCTCAAAACTCTGATAAGGAAGGTAAAACTCACTAATCATCAACATCTCAGTATATATATATAGGGAAAATTGCCTCTTCCTCGAGGGCTTTTACAAAAGTAGGATCCTATATACAACGGTCCTAATACTAAAATGATGCTCTAGCTATACAAGCATCATAGGTACTAAGCACCTATAGATATATGCTATCTACATATACACACTATACTATGCCTCTCTACATATATATATATATATCAATTATGCATCTATACATATATGCGCGTCTACTAAATACACGATCACCAGTCGTCATCTCCTGCAATCCTGCTCGTCGCCTCGTCATAATCCATGTCCTCACTCGGCTCCGTCTCCTCGTCCTGCTCTGCCTCCTGACTCCCGTACTCGTCAATCAGTCGATAGACGCTGTCATCACTCGGCTCATCCTCAACGTCCGTGTCCATCATCGGTCCAAAAACCGGCACCTCGGGAACAGGTACCCATGTCTCAACTCCGTCGGCTGTAGTGTGACGCTGCAACGGCTGAGTCCGTCCGTATCCGACCGTCATCTCTGGAGTCTCCTCATCCGGGTCCTCCTCATCACTGTCAAGGAGTATGGGCCGAGAACTTCCCTCCTGGGCGTCTCGGGACGGTGGGTATAAAATCGAATGCATATATGTCTGAAAGGCCAAAGTGCCAGGCTCAGGTAGCGGGGCAACCCTCGGATATGGATCGAAGGGGACATACTGCATCTCAGGCTCGGTGGAAACAATCGGCTGTGCCGACTCAACAGGTGGCAGTGGCGAAGATGCCGTCGCCGGTGTCCAATCCCAAGGCGGTAACTCGGCACTGGAAAAAGGAATGAGTGATAGAAACGCAAACGGGTCATGCTCTACCACTGGAGAATATGTCTCAAAGATAGTCGGCTCGGAAACAAGAGGCTCAGATAGAACTGGCATCGGATCAACTGGAGGTGGAGGTGCAATCGGAAACTGCTCCTCGGGAAGTGGGGGCACAACAAGTAGCTCCCTTCCCTGGGCTGGTCCCTCTAACTGTCCATACGGCGGTGGAGGTGGCTCGTCAAAAGCAAAATAGCGGTGGCTCAACGTCGCGATGAAACCACGGAAATCGGCGCTCACTAACCGCCCAAACTCAGTCCTCCTGATATACTGCGGCACCAGCGAAGCCGCCCAGTCTTGCCATCCGAGTGGCAACTGTGGAATCAGGTGAGTAATAGCCTCAGCCTCGTCTATCCCATGGGCACTAGCCTCCAACCATCGTCGGTGGTAGTACGCTAGAAACTCCCCAAGAGTATCGCCCTCTCGCAGTCCAGTAGTCCTGAACCATCGGCGCATCGCCTCGCTGTATCGTCTCTGTATCGATGCCTCCTCTTGACTCTGCATCCTGTAAAATATCACGTTCATTAGAAAATGGATACGAAACTTACTTGGTACATCTCAATCAACAACATACTCGTCCTCGTTGGATATGGTGGGGCATCAGCTATACTAGCCTCAACATTTCTCCTCGTATTCCACATCAACTGCCTCATATCAGATTCCATCCTCTCAAACAATTCCGTCATCAAAACAATTCATAACTCATTAGTGAAACAAACTCAACTTTCAATCAAGAAAGCGACAAGAAACAACATCAACTTCGTACCTCGTTTAAGCCGGAGGAGATGGGGTGCTGGGGTTTCGTTTCAAACTAACTCTCTCAAATTAGTCTAAGAATTCAAAGTAGACTAGTACTCAATTTTAAAAGAGTAGAAGCAATCAAGGGTTCAACTTAGTCAAGCAATAGACTCAGAGCAGATGACCTGCTCTGATACCACCCTGTCGCAGCCCGAAAACCCGACACTAGTAATAGCGGGGTACGAGTATCGATACGACTATTTTTAAAGAATAAAAGATAAGAAGAACTAGGTGAACGTCATGCGGAAGCTCACGTAAAAGCATGCTAAGGAAAAACTTCATAAAATTAGCCCAAGGGTAAAATCGTCAACATTGTCATAACTTTTTAATTATCAGGAATTTCACGAACAAAAACAAAACGCGTATAGCTCATTTTTCATAAGGAAGCATAATTTGCAGAGTATCGCAGCAAAAGGCGAACCGATTATATGTATGAAGACACATAACCGTGAGTGTATTGCTTGATCTCAAAAGAAACTAAGTAATTCAAACATCAAGACTCTATTATCATAGAGGCAAAATAGTAATTTAATTTACATCATTTGAAACTCTCCCCCATCAGCACCAGTCCAATCTCACTCCCAGCTTAGCCTGCACATTTAGAAATACATGCAGGGCGTGAGTACATAATACTCAGTGGGCAAATGCCGAAAAACAAGAAAGGTGCTCATAGAGCTATAGGTTTGAAGCTTGCCATATCTCAGCAACACACAGAAATAAAGTTAGTATTAAAAGAATCTGTGCATGCAGTTTTCACAATCAACATCATAAATAAGTGTCTGCAGACAAAGTATACGACATGTATGTACCGCATCTACAACTCATCATCATAATTAAGGTACTGAGAAGTAGGCCTCCCTCTCAAGTACCGTGACCGGCCGACCCGAAGACGGCTCACAGTCACCTCTGTGCACAAAATCCCGCTTGTGGCAGGACCGAATTCGTCTCATCAGTAGAGGGTAACACACAAGCTCAACATCAAAAATTGGCAAGTCAAACAGTTCTCAAATATCATTTATCTCAAAACATTTGTTAATCTCATAACATCATTATATCATTAAATCAGTTTAGAAAACTCGGATAATATGTTATACTCAAAATATTGCCCACCTGAAGTCCTTCGCTTATTCTGGAAAGAAATCAGGCAACTTACTTCTTCGTCTCGCTCGGGCCTTCATATGTCATCATTACATCGTCATCGTCATCGAAGGTTCATGTGATAAAACAAACCTTAGTCAGAAACTCAAATTCTAAATCCAATCTCTTCTTTACTCTAACTTCTCACTCAACATCTATTTACCCGTTAAAACTCAATCCCTAGGTATACTTGGCTTCTAAGGATTCACACGTCCAATTTTCGACTTAACTCTCAACTCGACTCAAACTTATAGCAAACAAGCACATAAACAAGTATAAACACTTAGGCATATTAAAACACACATAGACAAGTCGAAAACAAGCTTTACTCTGCACTGACTCAACTTTAAAACCTCACCAGACTCTGTACAGAACTCTCCTGGGGTCGTAACTCATACCAAAAGAAACCTCTTCAAGTCTAGTTTCATTTAAAAAAAAGTAGGATCAAAAACTCCAAGTATTTTAGGAGATATGACTGTTTTACTACAGTCTACCATAATCGGCAGTTTTTAGCAACCGAAAAGTTTGATTTTTGAAAAATAGTAAACGTTGTCAAAACGGTCTGAAATTTTGTGGGTACTTAGCTAAGACACTCAGGTCTCAACCATAAAAATTTGGGTTCCAGAATGCTAAGGAAAGCTACTGGAAACGATGACTCTATTGGCTACTCACCGAACAATTCGGCAGAATGTAGCAGTCTTAGTTTTACATTTTATAAAAATATCAAACGAAGTCCAAATGACTTGAAATTTTACCGGTGTGCTCAAGACTCTCAAATATACCTACCATAAAAGTTTCAGGGCATTTGGGTATCAAGAACCCCTCGAAAACAGTAGGTCAGTGGGTCGTGAAAAACGACTCCGAAACATACACACAAGTAAACATGCTCAACTCAACAATTATACAAAGCAAACACATCAAAACTCATTTTAAGCACTTAAAGCACTTAAAAACATTCAAATACATCAAAATACTCGTAATACTCAATCTCGACTCTTTTCTTTCATCATCCACTCAAATCTCATAGAAAACACTTCAACGAACATATCTAACAAATTCCTTCTCAATTTCATGCTCGAAATTTCTCAAATATTCAAATATGATCATTTACGTCATATAACTCATTATTCTCATATTTACTCTCTTTTTATCATAAAAACTATATTTATTACATTTTTATGAAAATCCATGTATCAACATAAAACTCTTAGCAAAACATGGATAAAATTCTCATAATGATCATAGAGCAAATAAACCTCATTTTATAAAGCATCAAACTCACATCATACAAAAACTCAAAAATCATACAAACTAAACTTAGCCAAAATTTTATTTAGCCTACAATAGACCTAATCAAAAATACAAAGACACTACTATCATGCTTAAAAACATATATCCCAAGCAAAAACACTTAAATAACACATAGACTAAAAAGTCCTAATTTTTACTATCTAACTCTTTGAAATTTTTACAAACACATACAAATCTTTAATCTACTCATAGATCTTTCATTTTTAACCACTTAATCTCACATCAAAACCATCAATTCACAAATAAGGGCATATATACACATATCCCTAAATTTTAATAAACTATCCCACATCAAAACTCCAATTGACATCATATACTTAAATTAATCCATCAATCATCATCATCTACACCTCATAGACTCATTTATATCATCAATTCATCATTTAACTCATTAACTCCAAAGTTACCATTTTTGGGGTAAACTAACTTCCATCAAAGTTTCACATCTCATGACACATATTTCACAACTTATATCAAACATCAATATACATCACATAACTCTCATTTTTCACCCCCAAACAAGAAAAGAAAAAGAAAAATTTTGAAAGGGGTGAGGACCCTTTTTTTCGAAAATTTGGAAAAGAAAAGGGAGGGGTGATTTTCTTGCTCATCTTTAAGAATACACTCACATAACATCTTTCAAACAAGATTTTAGGAAAGACATGGTTACTCACCCAAGTTCTTACCAAAGTTTCTCACTTTCTCACTCTACTTTGGAGCTTCTTCTTCAAGGATTTTCTTGATCAATTTAGGATAGATAGTGTTTATGGAAAGTTTTAGAGTGATGTGAGGTGTTTGGTAATTTTGTTGGAAGCTTCGAAGGTTTGCTCTAATGGAGGAAAATGGTGGAAGTGTGAGGTGAAGAAGATGAGTGTATGTATGTGTGTTGGGCGAAAATTGTAGTGAGGGAGAGAGGAGTGATGGCCGAAAATTTAGTGAGGGAGAGAGAGGTTTGGCTTTTGCAAGATTGAGTTTGATCTTGCATATCTTATGCAATATTTGGTAATTAATGGTCTTCTCTCTCTAATCTTTTCTCTCTCTCTCTCTAATCTTTTCTCTCTCTCTCTCTAATCTCTCTCTAATCTCTACACTCTCATCTCCACTCTCTCATCCTCTATACTCTCAATCTCTACTCTCTCAATTCCATACTTAGCAAAATTGAGACATATAACATATGGTATGGGAAAATTAAATAAAGTGTGTGAAAGGTGATTAAATAAAAATCACAAAACTATGGTAAAGTCACTCATTAATAAAATACCATAGTATAATTATTCATGTGACCAAAATAATGATCATAGCACTATTATTAGTGCACTCACTCAATCATAATATTCCTCTTCGTAGGAAAAATAATTTAAAAATATTATGCCCGGAAAAATTTTCATAAACCGGCATCATTCGATTTCTCGATAAAAATAACCCATACTTGCTTTGGAAACTCAATCAAAATTCCGAATGCTAAGGTCTCGAATAAAAATCATAATAATTCGGTCACAGTGACACACATCACGAAAATCACATAGTCGATCAGTCACGTAATTTCACATAATGTCACATCAAAGCAGTCGGCAAAGCAAACAAACTAGACATCTCTCGGACCGACTCTTTTCATCAAGGTTCTCACTCTTTCTTCCTCGACTCTAGGTCAGACTCATTATACCTATTCTCTTTAATAGGTCAATCAAACTCTGATAACTCAGTATCTGTTAAATTTATTCCCGGTAATCGGAAATAAAATCTCAACTCAATTCAATCAGCATCTCTATCTCAGCTCATTTCTCGAATCTCATCATTCTAACTCTATCCTCGGTTTAGTCACTCGTATCTCTATTTAAAAGACAAACTGTCTTATCTTGGTCATAAAAAAAAAAAGTCTCGCATCTCAACATCTCAGTTCTCTCAATAGTGTTAAGACACTATCTCACATCATAGGAAAAGTACGGGGTGTTACAGCAACCATCGCCTTCTTCTTCGCATACTTGCGATCTCTTTTGGCGTTCAACTCTTTACGCTCAGACTGCGTCAGTTCAGGGCATTCATTTCAAAAGTGCCCTTTCTTTTTGCATCCAAAGCATTCCATATCTTTGATGTCGTAGGCGGCTGACTTCCTTTCACCGCTTCGATCAGTGGAATGTCTGGAGTTGTTGTCTCTTTCCTTTCCTTTGTAGTGCTGCTTGTGGAACCTTCTGTACTTGCGAAATTTGGACTCCATCTTGTTGAATCTTTCAGTCAACAAAGCATATTGACTGAAGAAGTCCTCTGGCTTGAGTTCCGTTGGTTCCTTTGTTTGCTTCTTGTTTTCTCTTGCTGAAGCTTTCAGTGCTGCTCCTCTTGAGGTGGATGGACCATCTTCGTCTGATCCTCCAGCCTTCTTGATTCCAAGATTTCTCTGAAGGTCGAACTCATTTGCCATGAGATCAGAGAAGAGCTTGTTTGTCGGGAGCTGACTGAATCCAGGCTTATGCTGATGAGCAACTAAGTAGATCTGTCATTCTCCTCGTGGCAGTGCTCGAAGAATCTTCAAATTGATTTCTCGTTGAGTGTACTTGTCCTTCGAGATGGATTGAACTTCATTCAGGATCTGATTGAATCTGAGTTCCATCTCTTCGACAGATTCATTCTTGAGCATGAGGAAGGAGTCGAACTTTTGACAAGCAATGGATAGCTTGTTCTCCTTGATTTCCTCAGAGCCAATGCACATTCTTTCAAGAATGTCCCACATCTCCTTTGCACTTTGACACTTGATGATCTTGGTGACATGCTTGTCTGGTACTGTGCTGGAGATGATGCTCTTGGCTAGATTGTCAAGCTCATCTTGCTTCCTTTCTTCTGTGGTGAAGTCTACCTTTTGCTTGTTCTGGACTTCATCGAATGGATCCAGGGAAGGATCAACTGGAATTCTTTTGACAGTTTCGGTGATGATGATTGGTCCATTGGTGATGACTTCCCACATTCGGAAATGTTGGGCAACGAGGAAGCTTTCAAGCCGAAATTTCCATATGTCGTATTTTTCAATACTAAACATAGGTAAAGAAGATAACCTGCCATGGTTAGTCTCCATAACAACAGATAACAGCAAATAAGAGCAAATAACAAGCACTACTTGAAAGAGAAAGGTTTTTTGAGACCTTTGAGAAAAAGGATCTAATTCAATTAGAACCTAGTCAGAAACAGACTGTTCTTGCGAACAACCTGCTCTGATACCAATTGTTAGGTCCGGAGGGTCTCGAATAGGTGTATGGGGGGGGGGGAATACACCTATGGGCTATTTTCAATTTCTCCTCTAAAAATAGAAGGATCTCAAGAATGAGATCAAAACGAAACTTTACATGCAAACTATGGCGCCTGTTGACTGATAACAGTTTTGACCAAACAGGGTTGACGACTGATACTGAAAACTCTTCAGTAAGGAGTTATCAGTTAAGTCACTGGAACTTAACTGATGCACGTAAGGGCTTCAGTCGACTTTGCTAAAACAGAGATGATATAAGTCTTCCTGACTATCAGAGGATAGATCAGTCAGACTGATATCACACGCAGCGGAAATAAACTTGTTTCGTAATAGCCTCGGCTGAGCACGTTGTTAGTCTTAAGTTTCTCTTTGCAGTTATTCAGTATTCAGTTTATCAACAGTAAGAACACAGATAAGAATGTAAAGACTGAAAGCTGTAAATAAACAGAGAGTTTTACGTGGTTCAGAAAACACTTTCCTACATTAACGGTCGGTTGATCAGACCAACAATCCACTCCGCAAGTGCTTAACTGGTGCACTGCAAACCGAACCGTGTGCTTGCCGGGTGCACACAACCGTTTCACTGAAGAGACCTTACTTCAGTACCCACGCTCCACTCGCATCGGATTTCTCAATCCTAGCACGACCTTGCACTAGGATCTCACGGAGTCAGAGTACCTTCCTGAACTCCTTTTCACTCAAACACTCGGTTTCTTTCTTACGAAAGGAGGTTTGAAAAACTTGCCAACTAGACTTCAAAGAACAAGTTCTTTGGAGCAAGTTTTGACCTGGGCTTCTGGGTAAACATATATATGCCTAAGGTCTAAGAGAATGTGTGTAATCAGTAGTGACTGATTTTGGCTTTGGAATTCTCTTCTTCGATTCAAGCTTTGGGGAGATTAAGCTTTGGGCTGAGTAGCAATTTCGGTAGAGCTTCAGCTAAGGTCGTTGAATCGGTGAAAATTGAAGTTGATCCTTGAGCGCTATTTATTGGAGAGGTCTTGAATAGATCCGTTGGCGGAGAACGTCTTCAAGATTTCTTCCGTTGGAGAGCAATTCGAATTTGGGCTGAGGCTTCAATCTTCGAGGTTCCTTGTTTGGTGGAAACGGCTCACTTGATAGATAGGAGATGCGACGTCTCTGATAAAGTAGCCACCAAATAGGAATGACCTCTGCAGAGAGGGATGATCCTGAGATCTCTGCATTTAATGCGACTGTACTGTGTAAGCACGTGACTTCTTTTGAACGTTGAAAGTTCAGTTCGAGGAAGAATGTTTAATTGATACTTGACTTTAGTATCAGTCTGCTGAGTCCTCGAAGCACGCATTAAGTAATCAGTTCTGAATTGATTCTTCAACTGATACTTCTGTTGGTATCTTCAGTCTTCAGTCCTTCAGTCCTTCAGTCCTTCAGTCTTCAGTACTGCTAACTAAACTAGAAACGAACTCTAACACTTGAGTTCAAAACAGTTCTAGTCTATTACAAATCAAACCTAAGGATTTTGGTATCATCAAAATAAAACCTGATATTCCATGGGGTTTCCAACAATTGAACTAAACTTAAGAGATATAAATAGATCACAGCTGAGATGACTCTAGGACGAGTAATTGGTCTAGGCTGCAGCATAGATGGAAATAGTTTGTCTTGACTATTTGTCTATACTGGTACGTCATAACGTATTGATAGGATCACAGTGAGATGTATTCTTCTATCTGACATAAGTGAAGAATCAAGATCTCGGTGACTTAATAAAATCTTAATACTAGTAAGATTTCAGATATATATGTTGATTCGTGTATCACTTTGATTTACTATGGGTGAGAGTTATATATTAACTTGAGTACTCTGTATCTTGGGTGATAGCGGTTAATATATGAAATTTGGTTATCTGTATTAGTACCCGTATCCGGTATAGGATAATGACATTCCCTTAAGGAGCTCAAAAGGTTTATTGCGTTAAACCCTACAGGTTGATTAAGTTCAGGCGCAATAATAAGGGTTGAGTGGTACTACTTAAGGATTACAAAGAGATTAATTAATATGAGCTATCAGAGCTTTAATTAATTAATGGATGTCGGATATTTTAAATACGAAGATTTAATAAGTCTAAATACAAGCCCCGACTCATCACCGGTAATAAAGGGGTAAGTCAGTATTGATTCTCTAGTGGAATGAATTAATACTTATGAATTAATTATGATTTGGGCTGATCATAAGAATTAATTCATTAGAGGCCCATCTTTATTCCTTGTATTTGATCCCTGGACTGGCCCAAAGTCTCCTGAGCCCAGTAGGAGTAAAATTCGCCCACTACAGTTGTTGGAGCCCTAGGATTGTATTTTGTCTATAAATACAGCTATCTGCTCTCAGGGTAAGACACACAAAAATTAGGATTTTAGAGAGAGCAGTAGGGGGCGCCAATTTCAAGGTGGTCGAATTCTCTGTGGGAGTTCCCATAGTTCGTTGTCCATCCAACGTTGGGAATTGAGCGGGATATAGTTCAGAAGATCTGAGCTGGAGTCAGATTTTCACAGGAAATCAATTTCTGGCAGTTTCCGAAGAATGGCCATAACTTTCTCTACAGAACTCGGATTTTGTCACGGCCGTGCCCGCTAAGGATAGCGAACTCGGGGAACCCACGACGAGGGGAGTGAAGGAATATTAAACTGAATTAACGTTCCGCTTTGCCCGATGATCGTTTCTTGGTTATTATTAATTTATCATACAACGATTAATCCTAACATGCTCCTATGAATTTAACAGCTGCACGTTGGAGTTCAGAAATACCTGAAGAATTCAGAAGAATTCGCAGATTCGTATCTGAACAGACCAGTCAGCTTCAAGCCTTCGTTTGAAGCCTCAAACGTCCTCAAATCGTATTTCTCCCAGAAATACGACTTCTTCGTCTTCGAAAGAGCTTTCCGTGGACGCCTAATTCGTCTGAATCAGAGTTCTGTGGAGGAAGTTATGGCCGTTTTACGCAGACTGCCAGAACTTGGTTTCCTGCGAAAATCTGACTCCAGCTCTGATCTTCTCGACTGTATCCCGCTCAATTCCCAACGTTGGATGGACAACGAGCTATAGAAATTCCCAAGACAGAAATCACCTCACATTCCTGCGCCTCTCTCTGCTCTCAAAAACCCTAATTTTATCAGTGTGTTTTCCTGAGAGCTGACAGCTGTATTTAATAATACAGAAAAGGAGGAGGGGGCGCCAGTTTCTAGTGAGGGCCGAAAATCTGCCCTACTTGGGCTAGGAGACATTGGGCCAGCCCAGGGACCAGATACAAGGAATAAAGATGGGCCTCAAATAAATTAATTTATCTATGGTCAGCCCAGACCATAATTAATTTATAAATATCAGTTCATTCCACTAGAGAACCGATACTAACTTACCCCTTTATTGCCGGTGATGAGTCGGGGCTTGTATTTAGACTTATCAAATCTCCGTATTTAAAATATCCGACATCCATTAATTAATTAGAGCTCTGACAGCTTAAATTAATTAATCTCTTAATAATTCCTTAAGCAGTACCACTCAAACTTTATTATTACGCCTGAACTTAATCAACCTGCAGGGTTTAGCGTAATAAACCTAATTGAGCTCCTTAAGGGGATGTCATTATCCTATACCGGATACGGGTACTAATACAGATAATCAAATATCATATATTAACCGCTATCACCCAAGATACAGAGTACTCGAGTTAGTATATAACTTTCACCCATAGTAAGTCAAAGTGATATACGAATTAATATATATATCTGAATACTTATTAGTATTAAGATTTATAAGTCACCGAGATCTTGATTCTTCACTTAAGTCAGATAGAAGAATACATCTCAAACTGTGGTCCTATCAATACGTAATGACGTACCAGTATAGACAAGTAGTCAAGACAAACTACTTCCATCTATACTGCAGTCTAAACCAATAACTTGTCCTAGAGTTATTTCGGCTGTGATCAAATTATATCTCTTAAGGTTATTCCAATTATATGGTCTTCTGTGATCTACAACACACCATATAATCTACTTATACAGAGATAAAGAACATACATATGCAATCATGAACACAATCAGATAGGAGATAAGAATAGTGAATACAGGAATCATTGTATACAAGCATAAAGTTCTTGCTTTCAGTATACAAATCCAACAATCTCCCACTTATACTAAAGCAAACTTTTAGTATACAATGCGTCTATTTACCAATCACCTAACACTTATCCCACTTATACTTAAAGTTTCCTAAGTGGGTGGCATCAATCTGGCATCAATAGCATTCCCATCTTTCAATGACCATTTGCGATAAGCCTTTTGTGAAAAGATCAGTAGGTTTCTCTAATATGTGAGAATTTATTCTTTGAGCACATAACCTCGATTTACGAATAATCGTATAACTTGGTAGTTACTCTCCATGTGTTTGACCCCTTGTGGTTCTAGGATTCCTTAGAGTTTGCAACTGCACTTGAGGTACCACGAAGGTGATGCTCTCACGCAAACTAGGAATCACTCTTAGACCCTGGAGGTAGTGGTCAAACCAAAAGGTTTTACCTCCCAAGGAAAACACATAGCTCGAGGTAATTATTCTTTGTTCCGGTCAGCCTGGAAATCCGAAACCGTATAATCCAAAAAGGGAACTAAACTGTCTAACTGGTAAATTACCCTTATTCTCTAGTCAAAGACTTGAGAATATATTATACCACAGTTCAGTCTTAACTAGAACTATACTGATATCTTACAACCATGCTAACTGCATAGCAAAAATAAGATCTCGTACATAGCAATCCATACATGAAGCTATCTACTGCGGAAATGTAGAAAAAAGCCTTCATTTCCTCAACCTCAATAAGCATCTTAAGACATAGTCTTTAGATCAAGGAACGCCATATCTAAAAGGTAGCAATCCTTTCTTGGCGGTATTCATACTAAAACGAGTATTCTCAGTATCAGTGTAAGACACTCGAGATAAGCCCAACATCCTTTTCTAGTGATCCCTTATAACCTTGATCACAGAGACGTATACTGTACCTCCTTAGTCTTTCATCTGAGACTGTTCGGATAACCATTACTTTATGTCTTGACAATATCTCCAGATTGTCGCCAATTAGGAGGATATTATCTACATAAAATGCAAGATAAACCACATCACCGATGACACGAGAGCGATTGACACGAGATGCTTCTCTCCCTCCCTCACGTAACCTTCAGGTTGTTGCACATGGCTGTCCTTACCTTTTTCAAGGTAATATATATGACATCCATTTGCAAGACCTCGATGGTTTAAGTGAACTGCTATGGGTAAAATGATCCGAATGTTCTGAGCATGGCACTAGCGAAAATATCATCATAACCTATACCCTCACAATGGGCATAACCTTTCGCCACCAGTCTAGCTTTAAAAAACTACGACCTTGCTCATTCGGACTTATCATTCTCTTGTATACTCACTTGCAACCTATGGCTTTACGGCATTCTGGTAGCAAGATTTTCTTAGTATACAACCATATTCTTAATGGATTGCTCCATTGAGACGTGCCAGGAATCTACATTCTCGTCTTCCACTAATTCCAAGTAGATATCTGGGTCGATTATCTTATATTCACTACCAGAGACTGAATCCAAAGATTCTCCCAAGAATATAAATCGATCGGGTTGTCCCACAACCCTCCCACTACAATGGATCTGTGGTGGCACATGTGTGTCAACAGTGCGTGCAGTGTCTTGTGGTACAAAACTCTTGCACACTTGGCTTGGGTGATGGAATCGCCTGTCTAATGTTTTCAATTTTTTTGAAGCACACTATCTGACTTGGATTAGTGATTACTCCCATAGTCCACTTCTAAGAATCGTGTGTCATTGCTAATAACCACCTTCTGATTCTTTAGGACTAATTGCAAAGATACATTACTCATCATCGAACATATTTTTCCAAGAGTGACCTATTTCTTCTCTCCACCACACCATCTTATATAGGGATTACCCGGTGTAGTAAAACTGGGTTGGAATCCCAAACACTGACAATGAATCAGAAAAGATCATTCCTAACACATTATTGGCCCTTTATCCCCTTTGCCATGAATGACCTGGTCTCCATCTTTTCCTCTATACAGGATTCGCAGGTTCCAAATGGTACAACCTGGATTAAATCCAATGTACTATTTAGACACGAGCCTTTGGATCCTGTTAAGATAGATGTGACCTAATCTAGGGTATCAATATATGTGTAAGATTCTCATGAGAGATTAGCCTTAATTTTTCTCTTTCTTTTGTTCGATGATGTAAATGCAATATAAAGGTATTTTGTAGACAAGTTATAGTATGTAGAGAGATGTTCAAAATACCAGAATAGACAACTTTGTCATTTCTTATGATAGAAACACCACTATCAAAAATGACATAAGATCCATCTATTCAAAATTTTGGAACATGATAAGGAACTCTCAAAAACTAAACTATGTCTTTAGAACTTAAAGACAAGGCTTCAATTGCAACAACTGTGACTCTAGTCACGTTGCCTATGAAGACAATCATCTCATCACTTCTCAGCTTCCTTGTCAGCTTAAAAGGCCATGCAAGGTGTAACAATCATTATCAGTTTCTCTCGTTATCCACTACTCACAACTGAGTAGAAAATGAGCTGATATGTCTCAGTTACTATAGCAAGTGAAGTACCTTAACCCTTTGCCTTGAGTATTGAATAAAAAAAATCTTCAATACTCAATCTTATCACACCACTACTCCCACTATTTCCCTTGTCTTTCTTGCCCCTTGGACCCTTCTTCTTCCCGTCATTCGACGAAGAAGATGGCTCTCCTTTGGCAATAACAAGTGCTTGCACATCTCTTTCCAACAACTTCCTTAGCCATAACTAGAGCATTCAACAACTCAAAAAGAGTATTATCTTTCTTGCTCATAACAACGTTGAGGCGGAAGTTCTTAATTAAAAGACTTGGGAAGAGAGTTCAGGATAATATCGACTTTTAACTCACCGTCGATACTCCCACTGAGCAAGTCAAGTCCGTCAAAATTTGCATGACATATTCGTGCACTGAGCTGTGCTCACTCATAAAAATAACAAGATTACTCTCATCAAATTTAAATGAGCAGCTCAGTCCGACTCTCCGAACATTTTCTTGAGATTCAGCATGATGCTAATAGCATCGTCCATGCCCTGATGTTGGAGCTACAAGGTTTATGACATTATACTCATAGTATAGCATATAGCCACATTATTCGTCTTATGCCACCTTTTATGTAATTCCTTTTTCTCATCAGTTGACTCAATGTTCAGACCATAAGAACGTGGAGTAGTAGGCAACACAAAAATTGTGTTTAGTTTGTGATAAAGATAAAAATCCAAAACTGCGTTTCCATTTTATATATATGTGGACCGGTTAAAAGACTTTGTGCAAGAATAAATAAACAATAAGAGACATAGACATATCTGAAAGTAACGAACATAAAGCACATAATTCGTAACAATAATATTGTAACCTTTTGATAAAACAACATTAATGAAACCTCCAACTGCCCAAGGAATCTCACGGGTAAGCCACGATCGTGTGGACGTTTACACATGAACCCCTCAACCAGACTATTTACCTAGTCGTTTAATTTCCATCCATGTCAACTTAACCTTTTGACAAAGGAAATTAATAGTTGGACCTTAACTAGACCATATCATATTCAAGAAGGGACTCCGATGGGGAGTTGTACATTGTACTTGAAATGATATCTAAGCAGCGACCACAATTTAACCTCGACAGTTAAATTCTCAAAATTAGCATACTCACGAGGACCATACCGCTTTCAATTTAACCTCTCGGTTATCTTATTTAAAGTTCTTCCTCTAAAGTACTTATGAAAATCATGCGAGTAAGCCACGATCGTGTGGACGTTTACCGCATAACTCCCACTACTTAAATGGATTTAAATATTTTTAATAGAAACCTCAACTTAACAAACTTGTGAAATTGAATATGAAGTAAGCCACGATCGTGTGGACGTTTACTCATATCCTCAATCACTTTGTCTTGAGGCCGCATGTGGAGGTCTATATAAAATTAAGAATAAAATTTTTTAAACAATTACCACAAACTAACTTTGAAATTAAATTCTCGAATCTTGACATACACACGAGGACCATGTCGCATTCAATTTAATTTCTTAGTTATCTTGTTTAATTCCATTTTCTAAAGTACTTGTGAAAAATTATACGAGTAAGCCACGATCGTGTGGACGTTTACCGCATAACTCCCACTACTTCAATGGATTTAGAAATCTCAACTCAACAAACTTGTGAAATCGAATGTGAAGTAAGCCACGATCGTGTGGACGTTTACTCACATCTCAATCACTTTGTCTTGAGATCGTTTGTGGTGGTCTAAATAATTTTTAATCATCTATAAAATTATTAATACAGCTTAGTCTTTTTACATTCAAAAGGTTTGATCATGCTCAACACATAATCCTAAACATGCTCATCTAGAACGCAACATGTAAAACATGCTCGCAGAATTCTAAAACATGCTTAAGAAAACGATAAACCTAGCATGCTTGTCTAAGCGCAGTTAATAAACACATATTAACAAGCAAAGACAAAACAGCATGCAACGAGCATAAAGGATTAACACCACGACATGCAAAGAACAGAAATAAAGAATTAAAATTCTTCGTGACCCATTCGTGGAATCCCAACATCTATTCTATTACATTTAAAACAGAAAAGAAAAGCCCAAAAACGAAACTTGGCCCGAACACACCATCCGGCCCGTCTTTGGAAAAACTAGGGTTTGGGCCCCCTAGGGTTTGGAAAAACTCACCCACCTAGGGTTTGGAAGCCCCAAGCGCCGCCGCCTCCCTTTGCAGCCCCCACCGCTGCACAGCAGCCTCCCGGCGCTGCAGCAGCCCGGCGCGCACAGCGCCCCGGCGCTAGCAGCCTCCTCGGCGTGCAGCAACGACAGCAGCCGCCTTGGCGCGGCATCCGGCGCTCGGCAGCAGCTCTCATCCGCGAGCAGCAGCAGCATGCCAGTAACAGCAGCACAGCAGCCCTCGGTGCTCGGCGACAGCAGCGGCAGCAGGTCTCTCGGTGTGGACAGCAGCAGCGGCAGCAGCGGCAGTGCGCCGCCCGCTGGGCGCGCAGCGCGCAAAGCGCGCAGGCGCGGCCCCGGGCGCGCACAGCCCTTGCCGGTTGCAGCCTTCCTCCCGCCCGACCCGCACAGCAGCAGCTCGCCTCGCCTCGCCTCACTTCGCCTGCAGCGCACGTCCAGGACCGAGAGCAGCAGCGGCCGCGCGGCGCCTGCCTGGGCGCGCTGCGCACGGCGTGCTCGCACCCGCGCGCGCGCTGCCCAACGGCGCCCGCAGCCCCTCGTGCCCGGTCCCGTGCGTCTCCTCCTTACTCCGTTCATCGTTGTTGATTCGTCGTCGTCCTCGTCTCGTTCTCAATTTTACAGATTTACAACGGAAAAACAAATACAATTTGAAATCCTAATCTAACCACGGATTTTCTCGTGGTGAAAAACAATTACAACGTCAAAACGACGTATCCCACGAATCAACGAACCACGAAGAATAACAGCAGTTAAAACAACGCACATTATTAATCGTACATAAATTAATAATAGATCCAAGAAATTAATCCTGGGCTGTGATACCAATTGAAGGAATATTAAACTGAATTAACGTTCCGCTTTGCCCGATGATCGTTTCTTGGTTATTATTAATTTATCATACAACGATTAATCCTAACATGCTCCTATGAATTTAACAGCTGCACGTTGGAGTTCAGAAATACCTGAAGAATTCAGAAGAATTCGCAGATTCGTATCTGAACAGACCAGTCAGCTTCAAGCCTTCGTTTGAAGCCTCAAACGTCCTCAAATCGTATTTCGCCCAGAAATACGACTTCTTCGTCTTCGAAAGAGCTTTCCGTGGCCGCCTGAGTCGTCTGAATCGGAGTTCTGTGGAGGAAGTTATGGCCGTTTTACGCAGACTGCCAGAACTTGGTTTCCTGCGAAAATCTGACTCCAGCTCTGATCTTCTCGACTGTATCCCGCTCAATTCCCAACGTTGGATGGACAACGAGCTATGGAAATTCCCAAGACAGAAATCACCTCACGTTCCTGCGCCTCTCTCTGCTCTCAAAAACCCTAATTTTATCAGTGTGTTTTCCTGAGAGCTGACAGCTGTATTTAATAATACAGAAAAGGAGGAGGGGGCGCCAGTTTCTAGTGAGGGCCGAAAATCTGCCCTACTTGGGCTAGGAGACATTGGGCCAGCCCAGGGACCAGATACAAGGAATAAAGATGGGCCTCAAATAAATTAATTTATCTATGGTCAGCCCAGACCATAATTAATTTATAAATATCAGTTCATTCCACTAGAGAACCGATACTAACTTACCCCTTTATTGCCGGTGATGAGTCGGGGCTTGTATTTAGACTTATCAAATCTCCGTATTTAAAATATCCGACATCCATTAATTAATTAGAGCTCTGACAGCTTAAATTATATAATCTCTTAATAATTCCTTAAGCAGTACCACTCAAACTTTATTATTACGCCTGAACTTAATCAACCTGCAGGGTTTAGCGTAATAAACCTAATTGAGCTCCTTAAGGGGATGTCATTATCCTATACCGGATACGGGTACTAATACAGATAATCAAATATCATATATTAACCGCTATCACCCAAGATACAGAGTACTCGAGTTAGTAGATAACTTTCACCCATAGTAAGTCAAAGTGATATACGAATTAATATATGTATCTGAATACTTATTAGTATTAAGATTTATAAGTCACCGAGATCTCGATTCTTCACTTAAGTCAGATAGAAGAATACATCTCAAACTGTGGTCCTATCAATACGTAATGACGTACCAGTATAGACAAGTAGTCAAGACAAACTACTTCCATCTATACTGCAGCCTAAACCAATAACTTGTCCTAGAGTTATTTCGGTTGTGATCAAATTATATCTCTTAAGGTTATTCCAATTATATGGTCTTCTGTGATCTACAACACACCATATAATCTACTTATACAGAGATAAAGAACATACATATGCAATCATGAACACAATCAGATATGAGATAAGAATAGTGAATACAGGAATCATTGTATACAAGCATAAAGTTCTTGCTTTCAGTATACAAATCCAACAGGGAGGGGATTTAGGAGCGGGGTTAGAAACGGGGCATGCTTGACTTCTTGAAGACTCGACTATATAAAAAGGAAACAACCAGAATGACTAGATATTAATCAAGGGCCGAAAGGGGGCCGTACATAATTATCCGAGAGGGTACTCGAAGAGTTTGAAGACGTTGTTGAATAGTACATATTGTTTGAAAAAAAATGACATGATAACTAAGCAAAATCAGTGTACGCAGCGGAAAAACAAACATCAACTCGAGCATATGTGTGGAGACATATACTCTTGCTCTGAGGTTCTCGTCCTAGCTTGACAAAAGCTCCGCTTGCACACCACATCCCCGATCACCGCTCAACCTGCACATTTAGAAATACATGCAGGGCTAAGTACGGAAGTACTTAGTGGACATTTGCCGAAAAAAAAACATACATACATAACATTTTATTGTCAAGCCTTTTATAGGTAGTAAGATACGAAGGTTTTCCTTTAAAGACTCGTATTTACTACAAAAATAACATCATTTCTTTTCATAAATATCTCGAGCCGGCAATTTAATATCATTAATCACCATATCAGTAACTCGTGCTGAGAGGTAGGCCTCCCTCTACAGACACTATGATCGGCCAACCCGCCAGATGACTCACGATCACAAGGGTGTACACTAATTCCGAATGGATTTACGGTCCCATCCAGAATCTGAATTCGGTTAGCATCAGATAGGTAATTAATAACAAAACATAAAGCATTTTAGGCATTGACAATATCATTCAAAATCATAAGCATAAAGTCATAATAATTTTATAACATGGTTTTAGTTTATACGTAAGAAAGCCCACCTGGTAATGGTGACTCACGGCTAAGCCTTAGACTCTTGCGTTCAACCTTGATTCGGGAAAGAACAACGTAAGGTCTTAGTCCGCGGAAATTCTAACATAAGTGAGGATGCGTAATGCAATTATGCATGGCTCATATTCCTTTTTATTAACCAATTAACCCAACTAGGTTCCGTCCTATAAAGTCAAGTGATTAACTACGTTGATTCGTTCTCATTAAGGCGTTCTAATTGTCAGTGAAGCATAATAATCCCTCTTTGTGCAAGCAAGGGAAGGAAATAATGAAGATTTGAAACACCCTAGGTTCTCTTCTCTCTTTCGCGGTCCGCTCTGCTTCTTCGCTTTCTGCTCTGGAGGTCAACCCTGGCCTCTAAGTCAGCTCTGGCTGAGTTAGTTCTGTGGTGAAGTGATTCCTCGGGCGGAACGATTCCTCTGATGAAATTGATTTCGCTGGCGAGGAACGATTCCTCTAGTGAATTGATTCCTCTGGTGAGATGATCCCTCTGGCGGTGTAATTCCTCTGGCGAAGCGATTCCTCTGGCGAGGTGATTTCTCTGGCGAAGCGGTTTCTCTGGCGGCGCGATTCCTCTGGCGAAGCGATTCCTCTGGCGACGCGATTCCTCTGGCGAAGCGATTCCTTTGGCGACGCGATTCCTCTGGCGAAGGCGATTCCGCTGGCGACGCGATTCCTCTGGCGACGCGATTCCTCTGGGGACGCGATTCCGCTGGCGACGCGATTCCTCTGGCGACGCGATTCCTCTGGGGACGCGATTCCGCTGGCGATGCGATTCCTCTGGTCTGGCCATTCCTCTGGCCATTCCTCTGGACTAGTCCCCTCTGGACTTTGTCCTTGCTGGAGACTTGTCCCCTCTGGACTTGTCCTCGCTGGACTCGTCCCCTCTGGACTTGTTCCCTCTGGACTTGTCCTCGCTGGACTCGTCCCCTCTGGACTTGTCCTCGCTGGACCCGTCCCCTCTGGATTAGCGATGGGGACTCCAGTTTTCAAAACCAGACATCTCCGTCCTTATCTCGTCTCGATTCTCACTCGCATACAGACCTTAATCTCTAACTATGTGAGCATGCTGTGATTATCTATGTTCGTCTATGTTTAAGGCTAAGGTTCTCGTCGTTCATCAAGGTCTCAAGTTATAGGTTCCACTAAATCGTGACTTAACATGCTTTTCGTTCATTCGTTTACAGCCTATAAAACATGATTTCTGGAGTGTGATGCATGCTTATTGGAGTAGCAACAAGGGTCGAAGTTTACCTTGATATAGCGTGCTTTGGTTGGGTAAAGAATGATGGTTTCTCGCTTTTTCGAGCGTCGAGGTGCAAACTGGAAATGAAATGGCTGCTGTTCTTAGGTCGAAAAATAGGTGGAAAGAATCATGGCGAAGGGTGAAAAAAATCAAGCCGAGTTGTTACCTTGTTCAAGGCGGAAGCAAGAATCTCGATCCGCTCCCCTTCGTGTAAGGCGCCGAGAGAGGTGAACTTCTCGCTGCGCTGCTGAAAATTTCTAAGTGTTTTGAAATGGAGCGAGGGGTCCCTGAGGGATTGAAGAGTGAATTTATATAAAGAGCTCGGCTGTGTGCACTTGAGTGCCGAAGAGAGAGCATAGGCTGAGATAGGGTGCAGCAGGAGAGGTGGCGTGAGGCCTTTCGATTTCCCGGCCAATGGGAGGAGCTGCTGCTGCAGTCTTGACGTGTGGCTTCTCGGCTGCCCGGCCAATGGGAGGAGCTGCTGCTGCTGCAGCACCTTATCCACCTTTTTCTTTCTCCCCTTTTCCCTCTTTTCCTTACATGTGGCGTTAGCAGGTGGCGGGTAGGGTGGCGTGGGCGGTGGTGTGATCTTAAAGGATCTAAGTAAAATCCTTCAGTGTCGGTCTCTCTCAGTATTAGAAATACTGGTTCCGCATTTCTGCTAAAGTCGATACTTGCTAAATTAAATCCGTAGATTTAATTCGTTCGTCATTCTAATACTTAAATTAAATCCGTAGATTTAATTAGCATCAAAGTCGGAAATAATTCACGACTTAAGTAACAATGTGAACTAAACTTCATCATGATAAATAACACAACTTAGCTAAGTTGGTTATACTCTGAAATAATAATTATTCAACAACTCAAAGGTTCTCATCGCGGTCTTAAACACGCGAAGATAAATAAAGCATACTGCTAGTGTAGTGACTCTGTCTCCAAAAAAAAAATGCGAAATTCATAAACATAGCTGAAATCATAAGGTGCTTCAATTACTGGCAGATAGATAAACACACAATACTGGAAATAAACACACAAAAACTGGAATTAAACACTGATAAAAGAGCGGGTTGTCACAGATTTGGACGAAACAGGTGGCCACAGAAAGCTCTTTCGAAAAGGAAGAAGTTGTATTTCTGGGAAAAATACGATTAGAGGACGTTTGAGGCTTCAAACGAAGGATTGAAGTTGGCTGACTTGTTCAGCAACGAATTGATGAATTCTTAGGAATTCTTCAGGTATTTCTAACTCCAAGTTGCAGCACTTAAATTAATAGGAGCATGCTAGGTTTAATCGATGTATGGTGAATTAAGATAATCCAAGAGACGATCTTCGGGCAAATCGAGTATTAATTAAGTTTAATATTCCTACAATTGGTAAAAGAGCCCAGATTAGTTTTCTTGGCTCTGTCTGATAATTCGCATTCGATTAGTATATGCGTGTTTTTATTTTGTTTTTTTGCTGCTGTTCTTCGTGGTCTGTTGTTTCTTGGGATACGTCGTTTTGACGTTGTAATCATTTTTCCACCACGAGAAAATTCGTGGTTAGATTAGTTTTTCTATTGATGTTTTTGTTTTTCGGCTGTAATCTGTAATTATGGTAAAATGAGACGAGGACGACGACGATCAGACGTAGAATGAAGAACAGGTTTTTGGAGTGGATGAACAGGTTTCAGGCTGTGCTGCACTCTGGTTCGCGAGCTGCTGCACTCTGGCCTCCGAGCTGCTGCGCTCTGCCTCCGAGCTATCTCGGCTCTGGCTCTGAGTGGTCTGTGCTCTGGATCTGGAGCTGTCTCGGCTCTGTTATGAGCGGTCTGTGCTCTGGCTCTGGAGCTTTCTCAGCTCTGGCTCTGAGCGGTCTGTGCTCTGGCCCTGGAGCTGTCTCGGCTCTGCTATGAGTGGTCTGTTGTAATATCCCTATAGAAATTGTCAATAGATTTATTTAGTAAGGATAGAAACTAAAATGTTTAGGGTTAGAGTATTTTAATTCGCTCCCGAAAGATATGAAAAACAAGATAAAATATTTAAATCATGCATTAATATTATTAATTATGCTTTATGCAAATGTTTATCTTTATTTTTATATATGCATGTATATGTGTAGTAGGTAAATTGTGTGTGTTGTGTAATTGTGTAGTGTGTATGTATATAGTATATATGCATATTATAGCATTAAAATAGTAGATTTATAAGTAGAGTAAAAAGGTCTCTAGAAACAAATGTGTTGGCATATTATTAGTAAATGTTTACATAAAGATTACAAGTGTACTTTTACTATTATTTTATTTATTTCACAAACCTATAGGTAGTAAAAAGAAATCTTAGTTCATTAGTTTACCTCACTTTATACGAACCATCACTATCTTGAAAAACAAGATTAAGTTTTAAGGTGTTCATGCTTGTTTAAGCTTTCTCTTTTAATTCTTGGATTTATGTGTGCTTCTAGGGTTTTAAATTTGTGAAAGAGTTAGGTTAGAATCATGATAATTGTGACTTCGCATCAAAAGTTGCATATAGAGTTAAGAGTTGAAGGTCTCCTCTTCGGCCAGAAATTTCTTTTGATTTGTTGAATTCGTTTCTTATTGTTACCATGTAGGAATATTGATTTTAAATTTTTCTGTGTATTAATTGGTGTTTCTAGTTTTATAATGTTAAATTTCAGAATTTTTGATAACGATTTAATATTTTTCAAAAATGGTGGAAAATTGTTGCCAAAACTGTGAAAAATCCCTTGCTTTGGCAGTGTCTTTCACTTGATGTTTCGATAAGTTTTAAGTGTCCTTTTGATTTGAAAATTTTACTGAATGAACTATATTATATTTATATCCTCCATGAAAAATTTTATAGCTATTGAAGTTCATCTTATATGTTTACTTTTAGTTTTAAAAATGTTGGTTAAAATTGAACAGTTTTGCTAAGCTATGGTATAAGGTGTATTACTCTCTGCTCGTTTGGTATTTTTGAACACAAATTTATTTTTAATAAAACTAGACATTCATAGGTTTCTGGAAATATATGGCTTATATTTTTATCTATTTTATACAATAATGTACAAATTTTTCAAATAAGTTAGTTTGCAGAGGTGTTGTATTGGACAGTTATTTTGGTTAATATTTGACAATTATTTCAAAAGTCATATATAGTGATATTAATCTGAAATTTTTCCCATACTAAATATAATGTCTTGTGATCTTTTGGTTTGAGTTTCAACTGCATTTGATGATGTATAGTAATTTTTAAGTAATTTCTAGTTATATAGTTTGAAACTGTCTATTTTTGGTAGTTCATACTAAATTGTACACATCTCATAATCTAATAAGTATTTTAATTCATAGTTTCTTCTAAAAGAAAATAGACATCTAGAGGTTTTCAAAATCATATGTCATATTCTCTTATTCATTTTCAATGAGTTGATAATATTTTTTTGAAGTTGAGTGAAATACGGAAGGTTGATTATGTACCTTGCATTATGTTGAGAAATTATGTTACTATTGAGTAATAAGCATGCATACTTATGATATACTAAAACTTTATAATTTATTAGGTCGATAATGCGAATCTAGGATTGAAGTATAGACCTATGATGAAGAGTAGATTATATATGATAATGTTGTAGCTTTAGTTTATCGGCACTAAACCTAAGGTTTATATTGTAGGCCCAACTGAAGAGGATACCTAAGTGGAACCACTATATAGCGAGACCAAAACCATCTTGTGTGTCAGGTGTGTTTATGTTAAAATGTACTTTTTGAGTTACTAAGCTCTTATATTTATGAAAGTAAAATGTGAATGTTCATGCTTCAATGTTTTACTCTCTATTGGGTATGTGCTATTAACTGGCATGAAGTTGGCTTTGCCAATTAACAAGGAGTTAACGATCGTGCTCTGTGCTAGTACTAGCCAGAGTGTAGTGCGCACGGAAGTCAGAACTGGGTAGAACTTGGCTAGGTTCCTCAATTCTGATGAAGGGAATCGTATGTGGAAGAAAATTCCTCGACGATCATACATGTTATACCAATAGTAGAGGCAGTTAAAGAAAGTAAAGTTTTGTATGCTTATGATGTATGATTTATGTTTAAAAGCTTCATATGCATACTGTTAAGCATGAAACATTTTATTATACGGTTCTTCCAAATGTTTTATAAACAGCAATAGCACACTGAGTACAATAGTGCTCAGCCAAATCTTTTTAAAATGTTTGCAGGTTGAGCGGCGGATGTGGAGTGTGGTGCTGAGATGAAAATCTTTTATTCTATTGTATATAACTAGTTCCTTTAATGGAACAACTCTTTTGTGTATCTCCACTCGCTTCCTATTTTGTATATCATGACGACTCTTGTACAGTTTACTAATGTAAAATGATCTTATCTTACGCTTTGGGTTCAGACCATTCTCTACCCGGTTAAATTCGGTTTATATTCACTTCTAGTTATTGACTTCTCTTTTAGTCATGCTTCGACATTTATACATTCTTTTTCTGAAAGTCGGGGCGTGACATCTGTGCTCTGGCTCTGGAGCTGTCTAAGCTCTGGCTCTGAGCGATTTGTGCTCTGGCTCTGGAACTGTCTCGGCTCTGCTCTGAGCGGTCTATGCTCTGGCTCTAGAGTTGTCTCTGCTCTGGTCGCACACGGTCTCTGCTCTGGCTTCTGAGTGGTCTCTGCTCTGGCCACCGAGCGGTCTCTGCTCAGGCTTCTGAGCGGTCTCTGCTCTGGCCTCTTAGCTGTTTCTGCTCTGGCCTCTGAGCGGTCTTTGCTCTGGCCTGTGCGCGGTCTCTGCTCTGGCCTCTGAGCTACTACTGCTCTGTTTGCCGAGGCTGCTGAGGAAGTGGCGCACGAATCTCAAGGCAAACCCTAGGGGTTCCCAAACCTTAGTTTTCAAAGACAGGCCTGATGGAGCTGTTTCGGGCTGAGTTTTCGTTTTTGAGTTTTCTTTTCTGTTTTAAATGTAATAGATTAGAATTGGGATTCCACGAATGGGTCACGAAGAACTTTATTTCTTTTATTATGTTCTTTGCGTGTCCTGGGGTTAATCCATTATGCTCTTTGCATGTTGTTTTGTCTTTGCTTGTTAATATGTGTTTTTAACTGTGCTTAGACAAGCATGCTAGGTTTATCGTTTTTCTAAGCATGTTTTAGAATTCTGCGAGCATGTTTTACGTGTTGCGTTCTAGAAGAGCATGTTTAGGATTATATGTTGAGCATAATCAAACCTTTTGAATGAAAAAGACTAAGTTATTTTAATAATTTTTATGGTGTTTAAAAATTATTTTAGACCTTCACAAGCGGTCTCAAGACAAAGTGATTGAGAATGTGAGTAAACGACCACATGATCGTGGATTACTTCATTTTTGATTTCACGAGTTTGTCGAGTTGAGATTTCTATTAAAAATAATTAAATCCATTTAAGTAGTGGGAGTTATGCGGTAAACGTCCACACGATCGTCGCTTACATGTAAGATTTTCATAAGTACTTTAGAGGATGGATTTAAATAAGATAACCAAGAGATTAAATTGAAAGTGGTATGGTCCTAGTGAGTATGCTAATTTCGAGAATTTAATTGTCAAGGTTAAATTGTGGTCGCTGCTTAGATATCGTTTCAAGTACAATGTACAACTCCTCATTGGAGTCCCTTCTTAAATATGATATGGTCTAGTTAAGGTCCAACTATTAATTTCCTTTGTCAAAAGGTTAAGTTGACATGGATGGAAATTAAATGACTAGGTGAATAGTCTGGTTGAGGGGTTCATGTGTAAACGTCCACATGATCGTGGCTTACTCATGAGATTCCTTGGGCGGTTGGAGGTTTCATTAATATTGTTTTTATCAAAAGCTTACAATATTATTGTTACGAATTATGTGCTTCATGTTCTTACATGTTTAAATTGTTTACTTTCAGATATGTCTATGTCTCTTTTTATTTATTTATTCTTGCACAAAGTCTTTTAACCAGTCCATTTTTTTATATGGAAACGCCATTTGGAGTATATCTTCATCACAAACTAGCACAAATTTTATGTTGCTTACTACTCCACGTTCTATTTGTTCGAACGATGAGACAACTGATGGGAAAAAGGAACTGCATAAAAGGTGGCATGTGACGAATAATATGGCTAAATGCTATATTATGAGAATAATGTCACAAATCTTGCAACTCTAAAATTAGGGCATGGACGATGCTCTTAGCATCATGCTGAATCTCAAGAAAATGTTCGGAGAGTCGGACTGGGCTATTCGTTTAAATTTGATGAGAGTAATCTTGTTATTTTTATGAGCGAGCATAGCTCAGTGCACAAGCATGTCATGCACATGGCAAACTTGTTTGATGGACTTGACTTGCTCAGTGGGAGTATCGACGATGAGGCAAAAGTCGATATTATCCTGAACTATCTTCCCAAGTCTTTTAATTAGGAACTTTCGCCTCAACGCTGTTATGAGCAAGAAGGATAATACTCCTTTTGAGTTGTTAAATGCTCTAGTTATGGCTAAGGAAGTTGAGGGAAAGAGATGTGCAAGCACTTGTTATTGCCAAAGGAGAGCCATCTTCTTTGTCGAAAGATGGAAAGAAGAAAGGTCCAAGGGACAAGAAAGACAAGGGAAATAGTGGGAGTAGTGGTGTGATAAGATTGAGTATTGAAGATTTTTTTTATTCAATACTCAAGGCAAAGGGTTAAGGTACTTCACTTGCTATAGTAACTGAGACATGTCAGCTCGTTTTCTACTCAGTTGTGAGTAGTGGATAACGAGAGAAACTGATAATGATTGTTGCTCCTTGCATGGATTTTTAAGCTGACAAGGTAGCTGAGAAGCGATGAGATGATTGTATTCATAGGCAACGTGACTAGAGTCGCAGTTGTTGCAATTGAAGACTAGTCTTTAAGTTCTAAAGACATAGTTTAGTTTTTTGAGAAGTTCCTTATCATGTTCCAAAATTTTGAATAGATGGATCTTATGTCATTTTTTATAGTAGTGTTTCTATCATAAGAAATGACAAAGTTGTCTATTCTGGTATTTTGAACATCTCTCTTTATACTATAACTTGTCTATAAAATACCTTTATATTGCATGTACATCATCGAACAAAAGTAAGAGAAATGTTAATGCTAATCTCTCATGAGGATCTTACACATATTGTTACCCTAGATTAGGTCACATCTATCTTAACAGGATCCAAAGGCTCGTGTCTAAATAGTATATTGGATTCAATCCAGGTTGTATGATTTTGAACTTGCGAATCCTGTATAGAGGAAAAGATGGAGACCGGGTCATTCATGGCAAAGGGGATAAAGGGCCAATAATGTGTTAGGAATGATCTTTTCTGATTCATTGTCAGTGTTTGGGATTCCAACCCAGTTTACTACACCATGTAATCCCTATATAAGATGGTGTGGTGGAGGGAAGAAATAGGTCACTCTTGGAAAAATATGTTCGATGATGAGTTATGCATCTTTGCAATTAGTCCTAAAGAATCAGAAGGTGGTTATTAGCAATGACAAGCGATTCTTAGAAGTAGACTATGTGAATAATAATTCATCCAAGTCAGATATTGTGCTTCAAGAAATTGAAGGCAATAGACAGGCGATTCCATAACCCAAGCCAAGTATGCAAGTGAATGCACCACAGGACACTGCACAAACCATTGTCACAGCTGTACCACCACCGCTTCGTCGTAGTGGGAGGGTTATCATCCAACCCGATTGATTTATGTTCTTGGGAGAATCTTCGGATCTTGTCCCTATTAATGAACAAAAGATATCGATCCTGACAACTTTAGACAAGTGATGGAAGATTTAGATCCAGATTCTTGGTACTATGTCATGGTTTCTGAAATAGAATCCATGACTGCTATGGAGGTATACGAGAAAAACTGAATTACCAGATGGCCTTTTGGCCATAGGTAGTAAGTGGGTACACAAGAGAAAGAGAGATTCAGATGGTGAAGTCGCAGCTTTTAAAGCTAGACTGGTGGCGAAAGATTATACCCAGGAACAGGGTATAGATTATGATGAGACCTCTTCGCCGGTTGCCATGCTTAAGTTCATCTGAATACTCCTTGCGTTGTGAGAACGAAAGTTGCGTGTACCACTTAGATTCCAATGGTAATGTGGTTTTCCTTGCACTTTATGTAGATGATATCCTCCTCATTGGCAACAATATGGAGTTATTATCAGACATAAAGTAGTGGTTATCCGAACAGTTTCAGATGAAAGACTAAGGAGGTATAGTATACATCTTTGTGATCAAGGTCACAAGGGATCACTAGAAAATGATGTTGGGCTTATCTCGAGTGTCTTACATTAATACTGATAATACTCGTTTTAGTATGCATACCGCCAAGAAAGGATTGTAACCTTTGAGCTATGGCGTTCCTTTATCTAAAGACATATGTCTTAAGATGCCTATTGAGGTTGAGAAAATGAAGGCAGTATTCTACGTTTCCGCAGTAGATAGCCTCATGTATGGATTGCTATGTACGAGATCTGATATTTGCTATGCAGTTAGCATGGTTGTAAGATATCAGTATAGTCCTAGTTAAGGACACTGAACTGTGGTAAATTATATTCTCAAGTCCCTGACTAGAGAATATAAGGATAGTTTACCAGTTAAACGGTTTAGTTCTTTTTTAGATTATACGGTTTCGGATTTCCAGGCTGACCGGAACAAAGAATAACTACCTCGAGCTATGTGTTTTCCTTGGGAGGTAAAACCATTTGGTTTGCCACTACCTCCAGGATCTAAGAGTGATTTCTAGTTTGCGTGAGAGGATCACCTTTGTGATAACTCAAGTGCAGTTGCAAACTCTAAGGAATCCATGAACCACAAGGGGTCAAACACATGGAGAGTAAGTACCAAGTTATACGATTATTCGTAAATCGAGGTTATGTGCTCATAGAATAAATTCTCACATATTGGAGAAACCTACTAATATCTTTTCACAAAAGGCTTATCGCAAATAGTCATTGAACGATGGAAATGCGATTGATGCCACCCACTTAGGAAACTTTAAGTATAAGTGGGAGAAGTGTTAGGTGATTGCTTTTTAGACGCATTGTATACTAAAAGTTTGCTTTAGTATAAGTGGGAGATTGTTGGATTTGTATACTGAAAGCAAGAACATTTTATGCTTGTATACAATGATTCCTGTGTTCACTATTTTATATCCTATCTGATTATGTTCATGATTGCATATGTATGTCCTTTATCTCTATATAAGTTGATTATATGGTGATTAACGGATCACAGAAGGTCATATAAATGGACTAAACTTAAGAGATATAAATAGATCACAGCCGAGATGACTCTAGGACGAGTCATTGGTCTAGGCTGCTGCATTGATGGAAATAGTTTGTCTTGACTATTTGTCTATACTGGTACGTCATAACGTATTGATAGGATCACAGTGAGATGTATTCTTCTATCAAACATAAGTGAAGAATCAAGATCTCGGTGACTTAATAAAATCTTAATACTAATAAGATTTCAGATATATATATATATGTTGATTCGTGTATTACTTTGATTTACTATAGGTGAGAGTTATATATTAACTTGAGTACTCTGTATCTTGGGTGATAGCGGTTAATATATAAAATTTGGTTATTTGTATTAGTACCCGTATCCAGTATAGGATAAAGACATCCCCTTAAGGAGCTCAAAAGGTTTATTGCGTTAAACCCTACAGGTTGATTAAGTTCATGCGCAATAATAAGGGTTGAGTGGTACTACTTAAAGATTACAAAGATATTAATTAATATGAGCTGTCAGAGCTTTAATTAATTAATGGATGTCAGATATTTTAAATACAGAGATTTAATAAGTCTAAATACAAGTCCCGACTCATCACCGGTAATAAAGGGGTAAGTCAGTATTGATTCTCTAGTGGAATTAATTATCATTTTGGCTGATCATAAGAATTAATTCATTAGAGGCCCATCTTTATTCCTTGTATCTAATCCCTGGACTGGCCCAAAGTCTCCTGAGCCCAGTAGGAGTAAAATTCGCCCACTACAGTTGTTGGAGCCCTAGGACTCTGTTTTGTCGATAAATACAGCTATCTGCTCTCAAGGTAAGACACACAAAAATTAGGGTTTTAGAGAGAGAGGGGGCACCAATTTCAAGGTGGTCGAATTCTCTGTGGGAGTTCTCATAGTTCGTTGTCCATCCAACGTTGGGAATTGAGCGGGATACAGTTCAGAAGATCTGAGCTGGAGTTAGATTTTCGTAGGAAATCAAGTTCTGGCAGTTTCCAAAGAATGGCCATAACGTTCTCTACAAAACTCGGATTTGGACGAAACAGGCGGCCATGGAAAGCTTTTTCGAAAATGAAGAAGTTGTAATTCTGGGAAAAATACGATTTAAGGACGTTTGAGGCTTCAAACGAAGGATTGAAGTTGGCTGACCTGGTCAGCGACGAATTGATGAATTCTTATGAATTCTTCAGGTATTTCTAATTCCAAGGTGCAGCACTTAAATTAATAGGAGCATGCTAGGTTTAATCGATGTGTGGTGAATTAAGATAATCCAAAAGACGATCTTCGGGCAAATCGAGTATTAATTAAGTTTAATATTCCTACAGATCCTCCAAAATATCTTCTGAAAAAGGGCTTGATTCCATCCTGGGGGCAGTTTTAGGATAATACAGGTGGCAACGACTTTCTCATTTTCCCTCTGTTGGGAAATGTTGACTAACATTTTTTCGCTTACTTTCACCAGCCCTACTAGTATGCCTGTGTTTTTCCCTTAAGTGAGCATGCCGCTCCCGGTGACTCTCAGCCTTGGAGTGAGTGGAGTCCTTATATCGTCCTCTCTTTCGTGAGACAGCCTTGCTTCTCTCCTTCTCATTCTCCTCAATTACACCTTCCAACTCCTGAATGTGCCTCTGCATGGCTGAAACTCTCCCCTATAACTGGGCTGGATCTTCCTGGACTGTATCTTTCCCTCGACGCTCTGTAACAGGTTTGATCTGACTAGAGGTGTCCTCGACGTCCTCAATGCGATCCATGTCATTTGGGAACAAAGGCCCCTGCTGGTACACATTTTTGGCCTTATCAGTTCTGGTTCCTCCGGTCCCTTTTGAGGGAACGACCATGGTAATTTTTATCAAGGGTGGAGGATTCTCAATTAGCAACTCTCCTGGGATAGTCTGAGTCGGCAGCACTGAAGTCCCTAGCCCTGCAATCGCTGGCAATCCCAAATTCAGAGATGGTGCGGACGTTCCCAAAACCTGTCTCATGTAGGCGTAACTTAAAAAGGATAACATCTGCTCAGTCATGGTGACATTAACTAACCCCGTCCCCTGTGTAGTCGATCCTTGTTCGGCAGGCGTTGTTTGCAGCCCTGAAAATATGGGCCTAAGGGAGCCAGTAGGTGTAGAGTCCTCAATGCGTATTCCTTCATTAGTTACAGTAGCAGCCGTAGCAGGAGCAGGAGCCCTGCCCTCTCCCGTGAAGTCCCCCATCAAATTCTTGATGATATTAGTATCCTACATAACCTATAGAGAAATTGTAATAATCTCAAGAATAATGTAGAGTAAACTTTCCGAGTAATAAATATTCCACTCGCAGAGATGGTGACTTATAATTCTCGCGAAGAACTCCCATAAGGAAACCAGTTCCCACACGATATCGAAGTCATGCAAAAATTTTCCCATGAAATCCAATAGATCGAACGGAACCCTGCCTCAAATAAGTAGTAGAGAACCGAATCCCCTGTATCCACAAGATCCATAGACAAGAAACTCCCAACACAGCACAAAACATGAAATATACGGAATCTATCCAAAGAAAATGCATGCGAGCACATAAACACATAAATTTTGCAATCAGCAAGGATGCACATAACGTTAAAAGAACCCACATATACACAAAACCATAAAACCAACGGATCTACACAAATACACCCACGAAACGTTGTATGCGCCCCTTTAACCCGTATTTTTGACAAAGATATGGACAGCTTTTGTCAAAAAATTCCGATGAGCAGTGTTCATGCACGAATTTCTTCATGTCTTAGACTCGGTTCACGAATTTTCCACAGACGGCGCCTGATGATGTGTTCAATTATTATGCCTGTTGATTAAGAAGATGATGATTCACCTGTAGTGTGTGATGAATCGAGAGAACAGCAGAAGTAAAGGAAGCAAAAGAGAAAGTTGTAGTATTGTTAATTGTGTGTCTACAATGGTGAACATATCTCCTATTTATAGAGGTTTACAATGATGGCAAATAGGTAAATTCCCAGCTGATAACGACCCCTAAGTTAGTTAGGAAGATTCTTTGATAAAAGGTATTAGTGGTTCACACGCCTTCAGCCCATTTTCCAGCGCAGCCGTCAGCTCTAAACTTTTCTTCGTGGATATGTCAACCTTGTTCAATGAAGCGAGTTATCTCTGCACTATTCTCACCCAGATCTGTCCTTCGTTCCGTGCTTCTCCTTTGGTCATGTCAGCCCTGACTCTCTATGTGGTAGAATTCCTCGTAGTGGCTCCGGGGCTACTAACTTACGTGCTTTTCACGAGGGATATTGTTCAGACTTTTCCTCTCCTCTTCAGTGCCAGGGCTAGAATAGTCACTGCTGCCAAGTTCACCCTACACATATTTTACTCCTCATCATGTTTCTAGAGATGAAAATTATGTAGTTGATCTTCTTGCTAAGCAAGCCCTTATGGCTCGCTCTTTTTCCTGCTTCTTTTATCTCTTGTACTGGTGTTGCAAACTCTCATGCTTTGGCTTAATGAAATTCTTATCTTTTTTCCTCAATATATATATATATATATATATATATAGAAAAGTTAAACAGAGAATGCTAAATATTTAGAGAATAGAGAATTCGTGAAATAAAAACGAACAGATCTACAATTTTTACGAACAAATCAATGTACCGCATGAACAGCAATTTGCCCCAGGTTCGAATCCTGCTTGTGGCGAGTTTTTCTCTTTTTTCACTAAATACGTCTGTTCGTTAGTTATGTTGATCTGTTCGTAAAATGTATAGACTTGTTCAAAATGAAATATATAATAATTCTCTGTTTAACTTGACCCTATATATATATATATATATATATATATATATATATATAATCAAGAGATAAGTCTAATAGTACGAAGATGAACATATATTATGTAATTGCTCTCCGTATTGGTACTTTAGTATTTTAGTTGCACAAGTATGTTGAGCTTTCTTCATCCTTTTGTAATTGGGCACATATTACTAAGTAAAATTGGTAACTTAGATACATAATGTTTATGTTAGCACATTTTGAACATCAAAGTATATATTTTTGCAAAAATGATTAACCATTGTGCTAAGTAGTGTAAAACGCAAAATAACATCAATTTATGTCATGCGTTAGGGTTAGGGTTTTTATTTGATGTTAATGGTAATTGATAAAGTAATCATTAATGTTGAGTCCCGGAAGGTCTAGAATAGGTGTATGGGGGGAGGGGGAGAATACACCTATAGGCTATTTTTATCAAACGACAACAAACACAACCTTTTTTGAATAAAGAAATAGTTAAGGAAAACTTTGGTTCCAAAGGTAGAAGACTGATACTGAATTTCTCTTCAGTAAAGAGATATCAGTTAAGCCCAAGACTTTAACTGATATGCATTAGGCTTCAGTCGAGTTTGTAAAATAGAGAAGAGTTAAGAATTCTCCTGACTATCCGAAGATAAATCAGTCAGACAAATAACACTTGGCAGTGGAAAACTTTTCTTTTGAAATAGCCTTTATGATTAACACGTTGTCAGGTTTATGTTTCACTTTACAGTTAATCAGTTTCAATTAAAAACGCTTGAGCACAGATAAGAAAGTAAATACTGAAAATGATAAACGACAAAAGGATTTTTACGTGGTTCTGAATCCAATTCCTACATCCACGGTCAGTAGATCACACTGACAAACACTCTGGGCTTATGCTTACGGATGCACAGGAAATCTTCAACTTAAACCACACGTTTCAGCACCAACACACTGGGTTGGATTTCTCAAACACACTTAGCGCGCACTGGGCACTAAGATTTCTCTGGAGTCAGAACACTGGCCTGAACTCCACACAACTTCAAACACTCTTTTCGAAAACTACCAACTAGATCACAGAGAACAGGCTCTCTGTAATCAGTAACTTAGGCTTTGGATAAACAATATTTACCTAAGGTTCTAAGAGAATGTATGTAATCAGCAATGGACTGATTTTGGCTTTATGATTCTCTTCTTCGATTCAAACTTTGGAAGGCTTTGATTGGCTGAGTTGCGATATCGGCAGCGTTTCAGCTTGCGTAATTGAATCGGTGAAGATTGAAGTGATACTCGAGCTCTATTTATAGGAGAGGTCTTGAATAGATCCGTTGGCGGAGATGGTCTTCAAGAATTCATCCGTTGGAGAGTAATTCGAATTTTGCTGAGGCTTCAATCTTCGAGGTTCCTTGTTTGGTGAGAAACGGCTACTCAGGTACAGGAGGTAAGGCGCCTCTGAAAAGGTAATCACCAAAAAGGAATGCTCTGCAGAGAAAGGACGATCCTCTGTATCTCTGCATTTGATCCGGTTGTACTTTGATTGCATGGCTTCTTTTTAACGTTGGAGGTTCAGTCCAAGTACAATGTCTACTGATACTTGACTTTAGTATCAGCCCGTTGATTCCACATAGCCAGCATTAATTAGATGAATCAGTCATAGCTGATTCTTCAGTTGAGAAACTCGTTCTAGTCAAATATCAGTATTTGACTTCTGCCTTTAATTGCGAACACCGGTCGAGTTCTTCAGTCTTCAGTCTTTAGTCCTTCGTTTTTCATTCTTCATTCATCCGGTCTTCAGTCTTCAGTCTTCAGAACACTAGCTAAACTAGAAAATGAACTCTAACACTTTAGTTCATAAAGTTCTAGTCTATTACAAAAAAAACTTAAGGATTTTGGTATCATCAAAACTAGGGCTAGAATATTTCATTAAGTTTCTAACAATTAATATTGTATGCTCGTAGAACCAATATATATTTGTTGGTGTAATGATTTAGGATATAGGTTTATTAAACTTTTTGTTGTGACAAATTTGTTTGGAAAAAATATCCCGAAATAAAAATAAAAAGACCATTTATAGTTTGTTGGATTAAAAATTGAGTTATAGAAGTCCAATACATAACGGTACATATACCTATTTGAACCACTCCTATTCAAATATACTCCTGTGTTATTTATTTCACTTGTATTTTTATCGATTGCAGCTCCTATCATGCAAACTTTAATAGCCCCTCTTCAACTAACTACTATAGTTTTTATATGTAGTGATATAATGTCTAGATGTGGCCCCTATTCCTACAATGATACCGGGGTGTTATTTCTCAAATAAAATTATTCACTAGCTCGAATCAATTAATTAGAAAGCAATACGATACAAATTATAATATTAATGTCTTAGCAATATAAGCTATAACATTCTCTTAAGAAAATTGTATATATACATTATATTTCTTTTTGAGAAATATGCGTAAATGTTATTGAATGGTGTCTTTGAGTTAAAGAATTCGATGATATTCGTAAATATTTATGTGAGCATTAGTTTTTTATAATTGTTTAGCAAAGTATGTTGTTAAATACTAGTTTATAAACTATAAAATCAAGTTACTATACAATTTATAACCTCTCCAAAAAAAAGTTCTTCAATTTCATATTATTTTTGCATAATCTTATATAAGCCACAATTAATTTATATTTCTCTTATAAAAGAAAAAAATAGTTAATTTATAGAATAACCTTATAATAGTTTATTATTTCCATATATACTCTTTCAGTTTCATTTATCTCCTTTTAATTTTTTCTTTCAAATTCTTAATTCTCTCTCTAATTAACTTATAAGCTTACTTATCCAAACATTTTGATAATTTATGATGTTTTAAAATATTACTTAAAAAAATTTAAACATTTTATAAACCTTTAGAAACTTATAAAACTTTCTAAAATAAACTTATAACGAAACCCCTCTATAGTCATTTATATATTTGGCTTCATGGTTAGGTGTCAATGAGTTGGTTAACAATTCATGAATTTGTACACTTACATTGTCCGTCTTCAAATATATTAGTTCCATAAATTTTGTCTTATTATGTAAATGAAATATTAAAAAATTAATGACAGTTAATGAACGGTTTTCTGGCATAATTAAACTTAATATTAACGATTAATTTTATAATTGTATTAATTTTAATTTTGCAAAATTTATGAATTTAATTTCTCTATTATTTACAAAATTGCTATCCAAATCATAAATAAATTTCAATTTTTTAATATATTATAGATGTCTACACTCGTCAAAACTCATATGCTAAAACTAGTTTTATTTTATTTTTTGGGTTGAAAGGTGTTGGTCCTAAGGCGAATGTAACACCCCGTACTTTTCCCTATGTTGTGAGGTAGTGTCTTAACACTATTGAGAGTACTGAGATGTCGAGATGCGAGACTACTTTTTTTATGACCAAATAAGACAGATTGTCTTTTAAATAGAGATACGAGTGACTAAACCGATGATAGAGTTAGAGTGATGAGATTCGAGAAATAAGTTGAGCTAGAGATGCTGATTGAATTGAGTTGAGATTTTATTTTATTTCCGACTACCGGGAATAGAATTACCAGATACCGAGTTATCAGAGATTGACTGACCTATTAAGAAAATAGGAATAATGAGTTTGACATAGAGTCGAGGAAGAAAGAGTGAGAACCTTGATGAAAAGAGTCGGTCATAGAGACGTCTAGTTTGTTTGTGTTTGCCGACTGCTTTGATGTGACGTTACTTGAATTTACGTGACTAATTGATTATGTGATTTCTGTGACGTGTGTCATTATGACCAAATTATTATGATTTTTATTTGAGACTTTAGCATTTGGAATTTTGATTAAGTTTCCAAAGCAAGTATGGTTTTTTTTTTTTTTTCGAGAAATCGAATGATGCCGGTTTATGAAAATTTCTCCAAGCATAATTCTTTTTAAATTATTTTTCCTACGAAGAGGAATATTATAATTGAGTGAGTGCACTAATATTAGTGCTATAATTATTATTTTTGGTCACATGAATAATTATACTATGGTACCTTATTAATGAGTAACATTTCCATAGTTATTGTGATTTTTATTTAATCACCCTTCTCACACTTTATTTTAATTTCTCTACCATTTGATTAAATGCCTCAAATTGCCAAGTGTGGAGATTGAGAGAGTAGAGATTGAGAGTGTGTTTATTGAGAGAGTAGAGATTGAGAGTGTAGAGATTAGAGAGAGAAGTGTAGAGATTAGAGTGAGAGAGATCAATGCATTAATTGCATATATTCCCTAAGATCACAAAATATTTTATAAGATCTTTAAATCTCCCTTAAGATTCACAAGATCAAATTAAATCTTGTAAAGCAAATTCTCTCTCCCTCACTTACAATTTTCGGCCATCTCTCTCTCCCTCACTCATCATTTTCGCCCAACACCCTTCTCCCTCATCTCTCATTTCCTCCATTTTCCTCCATTGATGAAAACCTTCGGAGCTTCCAAAAATATTACCAAACACCTCAATCCACTCTAAAATATTCCATAAACACATTCTATCCACTTATATTCAAGAAAATCCTTGAAGAAGAGCTCCAAAGTTAGAGTGAGAAAGTGTGAACCTTGGTAAGAAATTTGGGTAAGTGACCATGTTTTCCATAAATCTTACTTGAAGGATGTTGTGTGTGTGTATTCTTGAAAGATTGAAGCAAGAAAATCACCCCCTCCCTATTTCCTAAATTTTCGAAAAAGTGGGTCTTCACCCCTTCAAAAAATTTTCTTTTTCTTTTCTTGATTTGGGGTGAAAAATGAGATTTACATGATGTGTGTTGACGATTGATGTGTGTTGTGAAGTATGTGCCTTGAGATGTGAAAGTTCGATGGAATTTAGTTTACCCAAAAATGGGAACTTTTGAGTCAATGAGTTAAATGATGAATTGATGATGTAGATGAGTCCATGAGATGTATATGATGATGATTGATGGAATAATTTGAGTATATGATGTCAATTGATGATTTTGATGTGAATTAGTTTAATAAAATTAGGGATACGTGTATCCATGCTCTAATTTGTGAATTGATGGTTTATATGTGAGATTAATTGGTTAATAATGATAGATCTATGAATGGATTAAAGATTCATATGTGTTTATAAAATTTCAAAGAGTTTAGTTTAGTAAAAATTAGGACTTTTTGATCTGTGTGTTATTAAGTGATTTTGGCTTAAGATATATGTTTTTAAGCATGATAGTAGTGTCTTTGTATCTTTGATTAAGTCTATTGTAGGCTAAGTAAAATTTTGACTTAGTTTAGTTTGTATGAGTTTTTGAGTTCTTATATGATGTGAGTTTGATGCTTGGTAAAATGAGGTCTAAATTGCTCTATGACCATTATGTGAAAATTTGTCATGTTTGTTAAGAGTTTTATGTTGATACATGGATTTTCATTAAAATCTAGTTTACATGATAAAAAGAGAATAAATATGTGTATAATGAGTTATATGATGTAAAAGATCATGTTTGAGTATTTGAGTAAATTCGAGCATGAAAATGAAAAGAGAATTTGTTTGATGCATTCGTTGAAACGTTTTCCATGAGATTTGAGTTTATGATGAAAGAAAAGAGTCGAGATTGAGTATTATGAGTATTATGTTGTACTTAAATGTTTTTGAGTGCTATAAGTGCTTAAAATGAGCTTTGATGAGTTTGCTTTGATGAAATGTTGAGTTGAGCATGTTTGCTTGTGTGTATGATTCGGAGTCGTTTTTCACGACGCACTGACCTACTGTTTTCGAAGGGTTTTTGATACCCAAACGCCATGAAAATTTTATGGTAAGTATACTTGAGAGTTATGAGCATACCGGTAAAAGTTCAAGTCATTTGGACTTCGTTTACTATTTTTATAAGATGTAAAACTAGAACTGCTACGTTCTGCCGAATTGTTCGGTGAGTAGCCAATAGAGTCACCTTTTCCAGTAGCTTTCCTTAGCATTCTAGAACCCAAATTTTTATGGTTGAGACCTGAGTGTCTTATCTAAGTACCCACCAAATTTCATACCTTTTTGACAACGTTTACTATTTTTCAAAAATCAAACTTTTCGGTTGCTAAAAACTGCCGAATATGGTAGACTGTAGTAAAACAGTCATATCTCCTAAACTACTTGAAGTTTTTGATCCTACTTTTTTTTAAATGAAACTAGACTCAAAGAGGTTTCTTTTGGTATACGTTACGACCCCAGAAGAGTTCTTTACAGAGTCTGGTGAGGTTTTAAATTTGAGTCAGTGCAAAGTGAAGTTTGTTTTTGACTTGTCTATGTGTGTTTTTCATATGCTTAAGTGTTTATACTTGTTTATGTGCTTGATTGCTATGAGTTTGAGCCGAGTTGAGAGTTAAGTCGATAATAGGACGTGTGAATCCTTAGAAGCCGAGTATACCTAGGGATTGTGTTTTAATGGGTAAATAGACGTTGAGTAAAGAGTTATAGTTAAGATGAGCTTGGATTTAGAAATTGAGTTTCTGACTAAGGTTTGTTTTATCACATGAACCTTCGATGACGATGACGATGTGATGATGACATATGAAGGTCCGAGTGAGACGAAGAAGTAAGTTGCCTGATTTCTTTCCAGGATTAGCGAAGGACTTCAGGTGGGCAATATTTTGAGTATACGTATATCGTATGAGCTTTCTAAAATGATTTGATGATATTATGAGTTGATCAAATGCTTTGAGATAAATGATATTTGAGAACTGTTTGACTTGCCAATTTTTGATGTTGAGCTTGTGTGTTACCCTCTACTGATGAGACGAATTCGATCCTGCCACAAGCGGGATTTTGTGCACAGAGGTGACTGCGAGCCGTCTTCGGGTCGGCCGGTCACGGTACTTGAGAGGGACGCCTACTTCTCAGTACCTTTGATAATGATGAGTTGTAGATGTGGTACATGCATGATGAGTACTTTGATAGCGCTATCGTTTATTTATGATATCTTGATTATGAAAACTGCATGCACAGATTCATTTACGCTAACTTTATTTCTGTGTATTGCTGAGATGTGGCAAGCTTCAAACCTATAGCTCTAAGAGCACCTTTCTTGTTTTTCGGCTTTTGCCCACTGAGTATTATGTACTCACGCCCTGCATATATTTCTAAATGTGCAGGCTAAGCAGGGAGCGAGATTGGTCCGGTGCTGGTGGGGGAGAGTTTCAATCGATGTATTTTAAATTTCCATATCGCCTTTATGATATTAGAGTCTTGATGTTTGAGATACTTAGTTTTTCTTTTGAAATCAAGCAATACACTCACGGTTATGTGTCTTCATACATATAATCGGTTCGCCTTTTGCTGCGATACTCTGCATAATATTATTCCTTATGAAAAATGAGCTATACCCATTTTGTTTTTGTTCGTGAAATTCCTGATAATTAAAAAGTTATAACGACGTTGACGTTTTTACCCTTGGGTTCATTTATGATGATTTCCTTAACACCTTTTGATGCGAGCTTCCGCTTGATGTTTGACCCATTCATCTTATCTTTTATTCTTTTAAAAATAGTCGTATCGATACTCGTACCCCGCTATTACTAGCGTCGGGATTTGGGGCTGCGACAACGAATATGTAATGATGTATGGTGGGGGGATGCACCAATGAGCAAATTTTAAAATCGTTTTGCTCTTTATTGAGTGTTATAAGGGAGGGGAGCTGATAATGAGTCAGCCTGAAAGATGCAGATCAACTTACTGAGGTATGCTAATTGTTGTTTAGAAAACCTCATGCCAAGCGGATGATCAGTTATCTATTCTGTTGATTACTCGTTAGCAAGTCAGTTAGAATAGAAACTTAAGCGTGTGCGGAATATGAAGGTATAATTTAACTATCTCTTAGAAAATCTTTTGTTTTTTTTCTTTTGAGCTCATGTAGGGTTCAGTATAAGTATTAGTGACTTGAGTCATACTGATAAAACATGAAGATCAGTTTCATGCATATGCTGAGTGCCAATGCAGGTGGTCAGTGTGCTGAAAGGTTTGTCAAGTAAAGCAGAACTGAACCAATATACATATTGTAAAAACACAATCAGTTTGCTTGTTTGAAGGTCTTCAGTTTGTTGAGATATTTGAAAAACAGTTTAAGCAAGAACAATGAAACTGAAGTGAAAATATAAAGTACAATACACAAGCAATTTAACGTGCTTCGGAGCAACTCCTCCTATACCCACGATCCTGATAAACAGAGGAATCCCTTAACCCTGGATTAATTATTTTATAGTTATAAGTCATCTTGACCGGTCAGTTCTCTTTAGACTGATGACATGGGTTACGCGGCCATGACCATTGAGCAATTTACGCGGTTGCAATGTCGTATTGACAGTTTACGCAGATTGTCACCATATGCACAACACTCGTTGCTTCGTCAACTTTTAGACTTCTCACTCGAAGTTTACTTGTCGACTTCTCTTTACTTCTACACTTATCTTTTACAATGAGTGCAAGTTAAAGAGTGAAGTTTCTCCAACTAAGTGAACATAATGTTACAATTAAGAACAATTGAAAGGATCGATGTGTTCAGATCTAGGCTTATGATGTTTACGATTGAAAGGATCGATGTGAAAAACAAGTTTCTTTTTGGGCTATTGTTGTTCTCGAAAGATTAACCATAAAGGTTGGAAATAGAATGAACACAGTAATGTCGGAGATTCACCTTACAAGTTCCCCACCACCTCGCATATCTTGAGCTTCCATCATATATATAGACATGAATCTGAATAGAGCTGTTGGAGAGAGCTTTCTTCAAAATACGGCCTGTTGTCTGTTGAAGTCTTCCCCTTGTATCAAGGAATGGTTGTGATTGTTGGATTTGCACATCCATATGTTGATGTTGATATTTGCAAGACATTATTGTACATTTTTCTAAAAAACGGAATTCACATGATTTAATGCAAACTTTGTAGCATTAAATGTCCCGAATGGCTTGATACGCTATAAAGGTTGACTTCGCTTTAAGCTTGTTGACTTCAAAGCTGACATGGCATAAATGAATTTGAGTACGTATTAGCTTCAGATACTTCAATTGATCAGCTTAAATAGACTGATCCTTCCATCAGTTCACGTTCCAGCGCAGCAAATATGATACTTATTCAAATACAATATCCATAGCCTCCCAAAAAAAATATACAATATCTATAAGCGGATAACTAGAAATGGGTTCAAATAAAGTGAGCGGAGAACTGAAATCAATTTGCACATGACAAGGCTCTGATTGAAGGCTTGGACGGTGGGATCGTCCCCACAAGCGGGACCCAGAGCCACCAATGCTCCGCCACATTGCATTATGGAAAAAAATAATGAAAACTGATGGTGGCAAATGGCAATTACCACTTTGTTTTATGCTAAAAATAGGTAATCCTTTTCATACACGGAGAGGCGAATTTCGATATCAGTCGTGGATGGTATGATTTCAACACCATGTTTAGAGGTAAAGGGTCATATCAATTTCTCAAATCCTCCTACTCATGTTGCATGCATCATAATTTACCAATAAGTCAATTTACTATACATTCATAAACAAATTAGTGAATTATGATTCTTCCTATATTTTATAAAATTAGCGAATTAAATACAAGAGTTTTGATGATTTTTAAAATTTATAATAAATTAAGATACACCCCAAATCAAAACCGACTTGCACTAGAATTAATTTTGTAGACGTGGTGTATTTTTGTCTGATGGGCGGTAATTTCACGTTAATTTCGATGTAGTCGGAATCTTAATTTGGATAAATTGAAATTTAACCAAATTTATTTGGATATAGTATGGACCCATAAAAATAGATAAAATTCCTCGAGAATTAGTTGTTGTTCATGTATGTTGCTCATCGCGTATTATATTTTCGACTCATAGCGTAGTTATACGATATGTTTACGTCTTTATTTCGTTTTGAATTTTCACGTAAATCTGTGTATTCTTAGTGTTTTATTCTTTGCATTCACTAGAAAGTGACCCGTCAAAATTCGACGGGATCAATTAAAATATAAATATATGAAATTATTAATGTATTTTTTTATTCATGAATTTTTTCACTAAAATAAAGAATTTAATGAAATTATTTTAAAGTGGAAATATAATATTTATTTGAAATTGACCGGCCTAATTTAAATATCTTATGAAATTTATATGTAAGCAGAGTTTCAATCCAACTTTGTTGTGATTTTTAAGTGATCTGTAGTCTTTTTCTATAGTAGTTTTTTTTATTCCTAATATGCAGTAGGTATTAGAGGCAAATTAAGATATAATAAATTTTAAATCTTGTCCATTAAAGTATTATTGATCAAGGTGAAGGGTTGTATAATGAAAGCAAGACTTTATGCTTGTATACATTGATTCCTTAGTTCACTGTGATTCTTCTATCTGAAATATTGTTATTGCATAATCCTATTATAGTCCAATTTATCTCATACTATAGATTATATGGTGTGTTGTAGATCACAGAAGATCATATAATTGGAAAAAGTTGAGATATAAATTGAGTTCACAATCGAGGCAACTATGGACGAGTTGCTGGTTTAGATTGTAGCATAAATGGATAAATAGTTTGTCTTGACTATTTATTTATGTTAGTACCTTCGTGTATTGAACAGGATCACAGTGAGATGAATTCTTATATTCTGACTAATTAAGAATCAAGATCTCGGCGACTTAAATAATCTTAACCTTAGTTGGATTAATCGGTGTAAATAATATATTGACTATTGCTTTGATTTATCATGGGTGAAAGTTCTCTTGAAGCTCAATATACTCGATACTTTGGGTGATAGCAATTATTATTTGACATGCGATTATATTGCAATAAGGATCTGTGTCCTGCTAATAACAGGATGATAATATCCTCTCGAGGAACTTAATAAGTTTATCGTATTAAACCCTGCAGGTGGAATTAGTTCTGATACGATAATAAGTTTAAGTGGTAGCACTCGAGATGTCGTTTATAATTAAACGACTAATTAATTAATTAATTGATCGTCAGAGGAATTAATTAATTAATGGATATTGGATATCTTAAACACGGGGATTAATTAAGTCTAATACTAGCCCCGACTCACCTAAAGAATAAAGAGGTAATTCAGTATTAATTTTCTAGTGGAATAAATTAATACTTGTGTCTCGATTTTATTCTGGGCTGAATAGGAAAATCGACCACTGGGAGGCCAAACTTTATTCAAGCTAGTAGATCCCCACTTGGCCCAATAAAGGCTTAACTCCATATGGGGCATCCCTCCATCTATTTCTCACTTAAGCCTTTGGGCTTTGTTTTAGTTTAATTAGATGATGGGCTTATTATTTAGGATTTTAATGCCCAGTATAAATAATAGGCACAGCCCTAATTCTAATCACAGGTGACATTACGTGAGATAAAATAGAGAGAAATCTGTGAGAACACAGAAAAGTGAGGCGGCGCGTTTCCCTAGAAAAATGAGAGGACTTGAAGATCGTTGCCACCCAACGTCAAGTCTTGCCGTGGGAACAAGTTGGAAGATCAACACTGGAGTCGATCATTGCCGGATTTGCAAGTAAGATTCCATCCTCTTGCTATGGGCACATGGTTTTTGTATGTATTCGTTTGATATCTGAAATGGATCACGGGCACGTGAATCATATGTCAAAATATGGTTCCTTCACAAGGGTGTAGATTAGTTCTACATTCTTATATTAAGAGTGATTTTTATTTTAACCCAATTAAAGTATTATATACTCCCTCCGTCCATGAATTAAAGCCCCATTTGAGGGTGGGCACAGAGACTAAGAAAGCTGAAAAAGGTGTTGTAGATGAAATATAAGGGTAGTTGACTAAAGTGTTAAAGGTGTTGTGTGGTGGGTCCACTAGTGATAAAGTGTAATAAATATAGAATATAAAAATGATAAAGTTGTTGTAAGGTGAGTCCATTAGTGGCAAATGGTAGTAAATATAGGAAAAGAAGAAGAGTAAAAAGGTACATAAAGCACAATAGGGCTTTAATTGGTGTACAAAAATTTAAGTGCAAGTAGGACTTTAATTTGTGGACGGATGGAGTACATTGGAACCTAAATTGGTCTGCCCATGAGATCGAAGATAATTTTTTAGGGAATATAAATAGAATTAATAACATCAAAGTCATATATATACTAAAAATTAAATCAAGTACTTTTTTAAATTGAAATTGGAGAGTTGGATATTATGAAGAATAGTATTACAATAATCATTACAACCTCAAAATTACAAATATATGTATTTTCTATTTTTCGTGTATGGATATAAATAAAATTATATTGATCAATGTAATACTAATATAAAGATTTTTATTGATCAATGGAATACTAATATAAATATTTTTAGATATTTAATAGTTTTTAGATGTATAATGATTTTTAGATATTTAATAGTTTTTGGATATGGAATTTGATTAAAAAAATAAAAAATAAAAATGAATGAGAATTGAGGAAAATTAGAATGAAGTGATTGTACGACGCCACATAGGATAGAATTCATTTTGTTGGAATATTTATATAATAATTTTTTAAATATTTAGTTTTTAAATATATCATGATTTTTAGATTTTTAATGATTTTTAGATATAGAAATTGATTAAAATTTAGAAAAAAAAATGAGAATGAATGAGAATTGAGAAAAATTAGAATGGAGTGATTATAGGATGCCACGTACGGTAGCATTTATTTTGCTTTAATATATATAGATTGAGGAAATAGAATTTATTTTGTTGGAATATTTATATAATGATTTTTTAGATATAGAAATTGATTAAAATTTTAAAAGAAAATAAGAATGAATGAGAATTGAGGAAAATTAGAATGAAGTGATTATAGAATGCCACCTAGGATAGGATTTATTTTGCTTTAATATATAGAATAAAAAATAAAAATGAATGAGAATTGAGGAAAATTAGAATGGAGTGATTGTATGACACCACGTAGGATAGAATTTATTTTGTTGGAATATTTATATAATGATTTTTAGATATTTAGTTTTTAAATATATCATGATTTTTAGATATAGAAATTGATTAAAATTTAGAAAAAAATAAGAATGAATGAGAATTGAGAAAAATTAGAATGGAGCGATTATAGGATGCCACGTATGGTAGCATTTATTTTTCTTTATATATATATATATATATATATATATATATATATATATATATATATGATGAGGAGTAAAGTATGTAGGCCTTTAGGATCAGGACACGTGGCGTGACTAAGCAGACCGTATTAAGGTAGGATAAATCATTCCCAACATAAATAAGTATAGTTCGAGAGGACTGCAGAGCTTGGGCAGAGAAAAGAAAGCCGAAGCAAAGAGTAGACAAACTGAGGTGTCCGTCTAAAGCTGGCGCAGATGGTCAGACCAGAGTAGTATGGAAGAGCATCCGCAGGCTTTCAAAGGAGAGAACCAGAGAAGCTAGTTCTGCATTTGGGAGACAAGGACCCGACAAGGCATATGCCAATAATAGGCCTAGTCAACTAGGCGGTTAACGCACGAAATAGGTGACTTTGTAAAATTACTATCTTGTCCTCAGTTGTAATGCCTATATATACTCGCGACCTTGAAATAAACGATACGCTCTCCTTTTTTCCAATAGAACTCTATTTTAGCTTCCTGAAAATCGGATAATCATGGGAACACAGGTAGATCATAGGAGAATTACTACCATACATCCGATGTGTTTAATTATAGTTTCACCAACTGGCGCCGTCTGTGAGAAATTTGAGCTAAGGCGTGAGGAAAACCGATATCGTTTTGCTTTTATGGAATTCATCTCGAAGTTCTTTATCTTCGCAGGTGTATTCTAGATCCGGATGCAGATAAATGGAATAATTTGTGCGATTCACATGAAGTGCATCAACAAACATGCGTTACAATAAACCCTGCATGTGGATCTATTGTTTCACTTTTTTCCTGCTGCGAATTTGGATTATAATCTGTCTATGTTCGCGCGAATGGTTATCTTTGCGTGGTTTTTGAATGCCGATGGTTACGTAATTACGTAGTCACACATATGGGCATATATCTGTTGGTTTTTGAACTGAAATCTTTGATTCGAATATTATTAATTCTCATCAAGAGGTATATAGGCTGGAAAACTTTCCTCGTGCCAACGGATCATTTGACGATCTAGATCTGGAATGACAACAACGCAACGTACCCGCATATAAGTGCTTAAATTTGGGGGAATGAGGAGTCAGACCGAATTATTTTAATTATTTTCAAACGTGTTCGCAGATTGTCCTGTTTTGCCATGTTCTCCTCTGTTATGCATGTGTTATAGCTGGCTCTGTTCTATGATGACATGTCTCTGTTCATACAGGGAAATGAACGCGGCATCGTCACAAGAAACCTTAATGAGGACTTCAGAAAGGAGGCTAACAATCCCGATCTGAGAGGAAATGGAGAAGGGACTCATGTTGTTGCATCGACACCACCACAGACAACACACCCCACTTCTTTGTAGGTCAATTTCAGTCTTTCACTGGAGGGATCGCTCCAGCCGGGACAAGGCCTTATCAATGTCACTATGCCAGAGCAACTGCTATCGCTACTCAATTACACTTGTCTAAAGCAAATGTTGGGCATCCCATATGATCAGACTAATCTGGGGTTCACACAGATACCAGCTCTGCAGTCGCCCCGCACGGGAAATCCGGGCGTTATATTACAAACTACTGGAGGGAAGAATAACGTAATCAACACTAACGACACAGGGCGTTTCAAGCAAACGGGACCTTTGTTCCCTGGTGACATGGATAACATTGAAGAAGGAGAAGATACCTCCAGTGATACCTCTCCCCACACTGGTCGGCGGACTCAAGATACATCTCTGGAAGATTCAGAGCTACTAAGGGCAAAGGTCCAGAGTATGCAAGACCGCATTCGAGAGCTAGAAACGGTGATAAAGGGCAAGGAACGGCAAAATAATATTGTTGATAGTATAAGTAAAAAGGGCAAGAGTAAGATAAATGTCTCCAGAAAGCGGCGTTTCACTTATGGTGAACCCTATTTTGAGAACGAATAACATATAGACAGAGCAGAGGAGGAGTGGATCCATTCTTCCTATCCAGAGCAGAGCCACACGAATTTTTGCCGGCCCCGGTATGAGGACCATGAACGGAGCAAGTGGTTGACAAGGGACAGAGCTTATTTCCCTCAAATGCAGGCTAGTCCTTTCTCAGAGGAAATACTAGCTGACGTTCTGCCCAACCATTATAAGTCGATCAATATGGAATACGATGGGTCTGAAGACCCAGAGGTGCACATGGCAAGATTTGAGACCGTGGTAATGCTCCATCAATATTCAGCGGGCATCAAGTGTCGTATCTTCTCTACTACCCTTACGGGTTTAGCGCAACAATGGTTTCGAACTCTGGAACTAGGGACCATTTATTCATTTGCAGAATTTCATGATCTCTTTATGTGTCAGTTCACCAGCTCGAAGAGCATGGCAAAGACTGCTATGTCTTTGATGGAGATCAAACAAGAGCCAGGAGAAACACTGAAGAAATACGCATCACGATTCACAATGGCCTCTCTGGCTGTCCCCAGAGCTGAGTCCCAGATCAAAGGATATGCTTTCGTTAGAGGACTGAAACAATGTGCATTCTTTGAAGAATTACAAATACACCCACCTTCCAATTTCAATGAGATAATGGTAAAGTTACCAGGTTACATTCAGCTGGAGGAGGCCAAAGCCGCTCGGAGTGCTGAAAACGAGCATAACAGACCTAAGAAAATAGAGGCTAGAGCAGGGTCAGTGGAAGCCCAAGCGTATGACTGATTGAATACAACCTCTTTCTGAGGATTGCCCTCCAGGTTTTCCTATAGAGCCAAAGAAACTCATGCACAGCAACAGATAATACACAACGTGAACCAATTTACAAATTTCACACCTCTAAATATCCCGCAGGAAAAGATTTTCGATATAATCAAAGATGATGCATGGTTTCATCCCCCGCCGGGATTTGAAAGGGGGCAACCCAAGTCTGGACCCAATAACTTATTAAGTCATTGTTAAGTCAACCCAACCTCTACCGAATTAGCAAAGAGATCCCGGCAGCTTCATTTTTGGTATTGGGTTGGGAAGAGTTGGAGAGGTTTCGGGTATGCTTGATTTGGGTGCGGTAGTCAATTTGATGCCGTTTGACATTTTTGAGAAGCTGGGCAGGAAGGAATACGAGCTGAAGTGCACTGATATGAGAATTCAGCTAGCTGACGGTTCTATTAGCAACCCATGTGGACTTTTGGAGGATGTCGAAGTCACGGTGAGAGGAATCAAAGTGTTGGCGGATTTTGTGGTGCTGAATGCAGGGAAAGGAATTAGAGGAGAGAACGGCCATCTCGTTCTGCTTGGCCGCCCTTTTATGGCCACTACTCAGACCCGCATTGATGTAGGGTCGGGAACTTTGAGTATGGCTGGGTCAGGTAGATCGGTAACATTCTCAGTTTTTTATAAAAAACCTGCTATTCCTACTCTTTCATTGCATAATTGTTCTTATGTTGAGATATTTGACCCTGCGGAAGAGGATTGTATTGTGCAAGAATTTCTTGATAATCTGCAGGAGGAAGATAATTTCATGCAGAAGGAGGACAAAAATGTGTAGGAGTCTCTTGATGACCTGCAAGCTAGGGTGGCCATTGAAGAAACGTCTTTGGACAAGCTGCCAAGCGAAGAAGAAATAGTGCAAGAACTTTCGACTTACTTGAAAGAGGAGACAACCACTGAAGAAAAAGTTCTGGATGGGCTGCAGTGTAAAGATGGTGTCGTCCAAGGGTTGCAGTGTGTACTGCCCTTGGAGAAGAAGAAAGATGTGAGTTTTCGATCTGGCTCCCGAAAAATAGTGGTCAGGATGTCTTTTGATGTAATGAGTGTTGTATGCTCATTAGGAGGACCCGCAGCTGCAATCAAAGAGGATGTGTGTTAACAGGAATTAAGGCATCTGAAGCTTCAATGTGACTTTGGTTAAGGGTTTCTCTAAGTCAGGCTGGCGACTTTAAAACTAGCGCTGCAGGGGAGGCAACCCATGTTCTCCTTAGTTTCCGTTTGTTTCTGTTTTTTTTTTTTTTTTCCTGCTTTGTTTGATGTTTTGTTTTGGTTGTGTTCTAGTGTTTGATGCAGGTTCTGTTCTTTTGGGAGAGATTTTAGTGTGGATGAGAAGAATGCATGTCCTGTGGAATTCCAGAAGCTCATTTCCTCCATTGATGTTTCAGGGAAGTGTCACTTACACTTTTGCGTTTTATTCTAAGTGTGGGGGGAGAGTTTCTGGTTAAACGCGGGAGAGTTTTTATGTGCTTATTTGGTGGGGAAAATGGCCCCCCTGTATTTAGTGAACGTTTGAATTTGAGCTTGTCTGTATTGATCTTTTGAAGTGATGGTTTTCGATGTGATTTTCGAGTTAGTGCTGATTGGTTGCTATTCTGGTTTTTCGTCTTATATGTGTTTTTATTGGTGCAAATGATTTATGAGTTTTTTTATTGCAAAGCGTTTGTAAGCAATTGAAACGTGATTTGTCCGATAGATGCTAGAGGGAATGTTGTCATTGTGATTGCCTACGATCGTATCTATTTGTGTGAAGTTCTTTGAATTCTGAGATATTTGACAGCTTTGAGTCTCTGCTCCTCTGGAAATCTATAAGCATGGGAAACCACGTGAGAGGACTTTGGATTACCTCCAAAAGGTTGTATTTCATGAATCTTGGCTTAACTGTCGAAATTAAAGAAAGAACTTCTAAAGATAACACAAAATTGTGAATAAGGAAATAGTTGTAAAATGAGATATTAATTATAAAGGCAATCACATTAGGGTATTCACTTCTAGCGGAGAACTAGGTCTGACCGAATCTTTTGTCTTACAGTCGTGTTGCTTCTTCAACTCTAAGTATTTGCATCATCTAGAGACATGTGTTTTTTGTGAAAAATCTGGAATTGGCTTGTTGAATGTTTGGTTGGAAATGAGCATCGTGGAACCACCTCTTTATTAGATTTATATGGATTTTACTTGAGGACAAGCAAAAGGCTAAGTGTGGGGGATTGTTTAGTCCTATTTTGTGATGTTTATATGGGTGTTTAGGTGTGTTATGACTTTATATTTTTGGTCTCGTTCATTCAATAATTGATTGATTTGAGTTTATGTGCTTATTTTGTTGTCTCAGGATTGGATGCTCTAATTGATTAATTAGTGGAAATATATGGAGTTCGAATTTGGCTGGTTAGTCTTCACAAGAATTGTAGCTCATCTCGATAGAAGTCCGCAGGCGAAAACGGATCCAAATTCCGACTTGTAACGAGGGAGAATGGACAAATAAAAACATCGCACAGACGCGCCCAGGACCCCGCGGGAGGGACCGCAGCTCCCTACTCCATTCCGCGCTCGCGGAAAATTTTCAGCGCCCGCTGGGGGCCTCCTTTCTCACCCAGCTCCCGAACAAAGAACCCAGCGACCGAGGGCTTTATTCCCATCGCCCGAGTGCCCTTTTCCCATCGCCCGAGCGCTCTATTCCCATCGCCCGAGGCCCAAGCTAGCGGGTGAGCTCATCCCAGTGGCCGCTTGATAACACTCATGTTTCCATGGTTTTAGTGTTCATATGATGTCAATTTTATAGGAAACTGAGTGTTGGATGATTGTTTTATGCTTAATTTGCTTTATCTTTTGAAACATGATTCTTACTCGAACTTTGAAGGAAATTTCAGGTTTATTGAGTTCGAATTTGGAAAACTTATCTGAAATAGAAATTGTAGATCATCTCGATACGAGTTCGTGAGCGCAAAAGGATCATAAATCGGAGTTCGGACGAGAAAGTTATGACCAAAACAAGAAAGTCACGCGCAGCAGCGAAACGGCGGCGACCCGGCGGCGACCGCCGCCTGAAGAAGGAATTTTGTGAAGGAGCCGGCGACCGGGCGGCGACCGCCGGGCAGCCCGCCGAGTTTTCGGCGCCAGCGGCGCCCGCGCGGTGAGCGCCGTCTGATCGCCGCCAGACCGCCCCGCCTCCGTGTTTTTGCGTTTTTCAAATCCTTTTCGAGCTCAAACTCTGTATTTTACCCTGGTACTATAAATAGATCTTCTTTTGACCTATTTTGGGTTCCCTTTTCAGTTCCCAGTTCCTTTTTCAGTTCCCAGACTTTATTTTTCAGTTTTCTATCTTTCAGAATTTCATTGCTTTCTAGTTTTCAAGGCTTGGATCAAGACTGAAGATTCAAGCCGCTACAATCGTTTTTCATTCGGTTTTTATACAATTTAGTTTTTTTTCAATTGCGTTCTTTTTAATTATGTTTATGTTTTATTTCAGCATGTCTGGCTAGTTTCTTTTAGCTGATTCTAGGGTTTGTAAATAGTTGATTGAATTTATGTGATTTATTTGTTAATACCTTTGTGCCTTCCAGTTTATGATTCATAATTCCTGGTGCTTAATTTCTTGTGAATTATCTGATCAATAGTTTGCATGTTTAGCTATTCGGTTTGGGACCTAGCGGAGATAACTGTTTAGCGGATTCAGGAATGTATGATATGATTTTAACCTTGAGACCTAGCGGAGATAGGTGGATCATAGGGAGCTATTCTTAGGAGCCATTGGGAGTTAGTAGATTCTCTTGAGACCTAACGGAGATAGATAATTTACTAATCTACGATCGTTGCTGCTCTAGCGAGAGTAATTGATTAATTAAGTGATCTCTCATCATAGCTGGATTAAACTGGTACATAGGATTAATAGATTTATTATGTGGATTTAGTTAATGAATTTACTACCCTAGGATCAGTTGTCTTTTAATATTCGAATTTTCCTACGTGTTTTTAATTATTGTTATTTGCGTTTTAGTTTAAGTTAATTAAACCTTCCTGCTTTCGTTTACCTGCATACTGTGAGGGTCTGTTTAGGAGATAGATAAAGTAATTTCATTTTACAGTCTCTGTGGATACGATACTCTGCTTGCTATTTCTGTGCTACGATTACACCGTGTTAGTTGCGGTATTTTTGTTGCTAATAAAATAGTGATCAACTTTTTGGCGCCGTTGCCGGGGACTGTTAAGAATTCACTTTAATATTTTCGATAGGACTTTATAGTACTGTAGGTTTTATTTGTTTTTCTTTTCTAACTTTTAAAAGTTGTGTTTCTGTAGGTTGCATATGAACACACGATCTCACGGAAATCCTCTCTTTGAGTTTGACCCTGAAATCAATAAGACCTTGCGCAATCTAAAGAAGCAGAACGATCAAGTTGAGACAGAAACGATGGCTACTCCAAAGCAAATCCAAATTCGAGCTCTGCAAGAGCAGTTGAAGAAGCTGCTTGATGCACAGGAGACGAGAGAGGCTCAGAAACAACCAGCCATCAATGAAGCGTTCATACCACAGTATGTGTACCAGGAGCCCCCACGAGTGAACGTTAACAACTTTGAGCTGAAAACGGGTTTGATCACGATGGTCCAACAGAGCCAATATGGTGGATAAGCGATTGAAGACCCTAATGCGCACCTGGCGCATTTCCTGGAGCTGTGTAGCACGGTGAAGATAAATGGTGTCCCTGATGACATTATCCGTCTTCGTCTTTTTCCCTTCTCACTGCGGGATAAGGCGAAGTCGTGGTATCATACGCTGCAGCTGGGAGAGAATATCGTGTGGGAGGATTTGGCTCATGCATTCCTACGCAAGTTTCATCCGCCTGGCCTTACGTTGAAGTTGAAGATGGACATCGTGCAGTTTCAACAGTACGATGGAGAAAAGCTAGCGGAGACTTGGGAGCGGTATCAGGAGAAGCTCAGAAAGTGCCCAAGCCATGGATTTGATGAAGGCACGCTCGTGATCATGTTCTACAATGCCTGCGGGGAGCGTACAAGGATGCACATGGATACAGCTGCAGGTGGCTCTCTATTGCAGAAAAGCAGTTCTGAAGCATGGAGCATTATTGATAGCATGGCTTCTACAAGCTACCAATGGCCATCTGAGCGAGTACAATTGAAGAAGGTTGCAGCTGCGTCAAGTTCTGATCCTATGGCAGCAATGGTTACTCAACAGGCAGCGATGGCTACACAGCTGGCAGAGCTGACTACAAAAATTGGTGAGTTGAATGTTGGACGTCATGAGCAAGCTGTGATAGACCCGTCAAGCATGGAAGATGTCAATTATGTGAATGGCAGAAATTATGAGAATTTCCAGCGAGGACAGCCAGGAATGTATGGCAGAGGTCAACAATTTCAGCAGGGTCAGCAGCAGTTTCAGCCAGGAGCACGACCACATCCTAACCTTTCTTACGGTAATCCAAACAATGCTTTGCAGCCTCCACCTAGATTTTCTGTGTCTAGCGGAGGAGTTATAAATGAGCCGAAGAAGGTATCAATGGAGGATATGATGCAGCAGATGTTAATGAAGATGACTGGAATGGAGACAACTGTTAGTTCAAGGATGACCAATTTGGAGTCTCAAGTGGGTCAAATTGGAAATAATTTTTCAGCACTGTCCAAACAAGTGCAGATATTGGAGACTCAAGTTGGTCAGATGGCCAACCAAGCAGCTGCGCAGAACAAGCCAGGCCAATTGCCTAGCAACACTCAGTTCAATCCGAAGAGCCAATATCAACAACCTCAGCAAAATCAGCAATGTCATTCCATCCGGGTGGTTGATAATTCAGTTGAGGATGAAGAGCAGCGTAATCATCCAGAGCAGCGGGACGGCAAGGATGGCAAGGAAAAAAATGTAGAGATTATGGATGATGATGACCTGGAGACGATTGTGTGCGATTCGCCGCCTACTTCTAAGGTATCGTCGAATACCTCTGCTGTTAAGAAGCCTATTCCTACTCCTACGTTTACCAGGCCAGAGTACAAGCCTGTAGCACCTTTCCCTCTTCCATTCCCGAGGCCAAGATTAGATGAGCAAAGCTCCAAATTTTTGGAGACATTTAAGAAGTTGGCTGTGAATATCCCTTCCGTGGAGATCTTGAGAAACAAGCCAAAAGAGGTGCAAATTGTGAAGGCTGTGATGGAAAAGAAGAGTGCATTCAATGAATTTGAGGAGGTGCTCGCAGTGAAGGAGTATCAGTTGGCTCCAAAGAGAGAAGATCCGGGCAGCATCAATATTCCTGTGAAGATAGGAAAGTCATTGTTTGAGAAAGTGATGTGTGACACCGGAGCAAGCATAAATGTCATGCCTCTCAAAGTTTATAGGAAGTTGAAGCTGGGGGATTTGAAGCCAACCAACAAGACAATTCAGCTTATTGATAAGTCTTGCTCTAAACCTCTAGGAGTTGCGGAAGATGTGCTTGTGAAGGTGAGTGATTTTTTCTTCCCAGTCGACTTTGTAGTGTTGGATATTCCGGAGGATCCAAAGATGCCTTTGCTATTAGGGAGACCTTTCCTTGCCACATGTGGAGCAAAGCTAGATATGCAAAGGGGGACGATGACATTGGGAGCCTATGGGGAAACTGTGATTTTCAAGAAACCTCCACCAAAGGAAGTTCCCCAGAATGAAGTGATAAATTTGGCTGACAGTTTTCTAGCAAATTCGGAGGATGAAGAGGTTGAGAAGAATGAGCTGCCCAAGTATGAAGCCAAGAAAAAAACTCCAAAACCAAAAGAAGTTCTGACTTTTGAGATGTACGTTTGTTTCTGGAGCATGATGGGGGGTCTTTGAAAACCCATACCCCCAAGAAGAAGAAAGTGAAATTCCGGATTTTTCGGAACAAGAATGAGAAGGGGGCAATGCTTGTGGAGGATGTCCGAGCCAAGAGAAGTGTTTTGGTGGAGATGGCACCCAAGAGTAGAAAAGCTTTCCAATGGTTAGAGTGTTGTTTCCGACCCCCATGAGTTTTTGAGGTATCGTCGAGCTCTAGACGTTAAATTAAGCACTTGTTGGGAGGTATCCCAACCGTTTTTGTTTTGTTTCTCTTTCTTTTAGTTTCGTTTTGTTTCTTTTTGTTTTGTTGTTTCGTTTGGAGTTTTTAGTGCAGTGTTGAGCTTGGAAGATGAGGGAACTCGCGCTTTGTTCATACCACCACCATGGAGCATGTTTTTTCTGTGAGTAGTGACACACATATCATCATCCCTCCAAACTTATTTTCGAACTTATGTTCTGTAATAAGTTTGGGGGAGGGGGGTGAGAGTAGATATGTGTATCACTTTTATCTTTTTGTTAGCTTAATTGTTTTATCCTGCTTGGTTGGTGGTGTGTGTGTGTTTTGTTTTTGAGATGATTATTGCTCCATTAGATTTCTGGTGAGATGCCAATGATGATTTCTGTGAAAAAATCCGGAGTTTGATTTTCTTTGATGATTTGAGCATAATTGGAACTAATTTGCATAATTCTAGAGTGATTTTAACCTTGACTTTTAGACGTTGAATAAACCTGTGAGATTTTGAGCCATAACTGTTTATCTTACACAGTTTATTCTTTGTTGTGAGTTTTGTCATTGCATGTGGTGATCTTCTAGAACTTGCCATGGTTTCTGTGTTGAGGTTGTTGTTGTGCCCAGGATTAGGAGATGATTTTAGGCCATCTTTTGTTAGCCACAATTTTTCCCAAACGCTATCCTTGAAAAAAAATTATCCTTTGTTATCCACTTTGAGCCTATTTAGCTTTTATTCTTTAGCCGGATGATAGGGGGTGATGAAGTATATGGGGATCTTCGTGTGGCGAATATCATAGTGGGTTGTGAAAAAGAAGGGATGATATTGTGCTACTATTTACTCTTATAAGCTCTAGAAGGTTGTGAAAAAAAAAGAAAAGAAAAAAAAAATCAATGAGAAAAAAAAAGAGAAAAGAAAAAGAAAGAGAAAAAAGAAAAAAGTGTGAAGTCGAGTGTACATTGAGATATTTGTTTGAAAATCGACTTTGTGTGTTGGAAATAAATGGAGAGCATAAAAGAGTGTTTAGTTCTGTTTTGTGATGATTAAATCCCTTGAGTTGTGTTGATTATGGTGATATAGTTGGGTGGAAGATGGAATTTATTCCATGCTTGATTAGTGAAGCTATAAGGTTGGTGTTCTTGATCTATTTGAGTCACTTAGCCTATATTTCCCTACCTTAACCAATGTCCCTACATTATAACCCGAATAAAAAGACCTTTTTGATCTTAGTCCTGGCACACTATTAGCGATGGAGATTGTAGACGATTGGCAAGCCTATGGTAAGAGATCTGCATTGTATTGAATTTCGAACAGAGTATACACGTCCTATTCCATCAAATTGAGAGTTGAGTGATACACATACCTTGTGAGATTCAATTGTTTGGAATGTCAAGGTTGATTTTGCTATAGGTTGTATTTATTGGTGAATTTTGTGCTTAATTATTGAGGATTTGAGAATTCTATCATTCTTTATTTTTCGGAGGCATCGATGAGCTAGATTTCTTACCCATTCGTGTTATTGATTTTATTCTTCCCATTATTCGAGGACGAACAATGGCTTAAGTTTGGGGGAGTTGATAACACTCATGTTTCCATGGTTTTAGTGTTCATATGATGTCAATTTTATAGGAAACTGAGTGTTGGATGATTGTTTTATGCTTAATTTGCTTTATCTTTTGAAACATGATTCTTACTCGAACTTTGAAGGAAATTTAAGGTCTATTGAGTTCGAATTTGGAAAACTTATCTGACATAGAAATTGTAGATCGTCTCGATACGAGTTCGTGAGCACAAACGGATCATAAATCGGAGTTCGGACGAGAAAGTTATGACCAAAACAAGAAAGTCGCGCGCAGCAGCGAAACGGCGGCGACCGCCGCCTGAAGAAGGAATTTTGTGAAGGAGCCGGCGACCTGGCGGCGACCGCCGGGCAGCCCGCTGAGTTTTCGGCGCCAGCGGCGCCCGCACGGTGATCGCCGCCAGACCGCCGCGCCTCCGTGTTTTTGCGTTTTTCAAATCCTTTTCGAGCTCAAACTCTGTATTTTACCCTGGTACTATAAATAGGTCTTCTTTTGACCTATTTTGGGTTCCCTTTTCAGTTCCCAGTTCCTTTTTCAGTTCCCAGACTTTATTTTTCAGTTTTCTAGCTTTCAGAATTTCATTGCTTTCTAGTTTTCAAGGCTTGGATCAAGACTGAAGATTCAAGCCGCTACAATCGTTTTTCATTCGGTTTTTATACAATTTAGTTTTTTTTCAATTGCGTTCTTTTTAATTATGTTTATGTTTTATTTCAGCATGTCTGGCTAGTTTCCTTTAGCTGATTCTAGGGTTTGTAAATAGTTGATTGAATTTATGTGATTTATTTGTTAATACCTTCGTGCCTTCCAGTTTATGATTCATAATTCCTGGTGCTTAATTTCTTGTGAATTATCTGATCAATAGTTTGCATGTCTAGCTATTCGGTTTGAGACCTAGCGGAGATAACTGTTTAGCGGATTCAGGAATGTATGATATGATTTTAACCTTGAGACCTAGCGGAGATAGGTGGATCATAGGGAGCTATTCTTAGGAGCCATTGGGAGTTAGTAGATTCTCTTGAGACCTAACGGAGATAGATAATTTACTAATCTACGATCGTTGCTGCTCTAGCGAGAGTAATTGATTAATTAAGTGATCTCTCATCATAGCTGGATTAAACTGGTACATATGATTAATAGATTTATTATATGGATTTAGTTAATGAATTTACTACCCTAGGATCAGTTGTCTTTTAATATTCGAATTTTCCTACGTGTTTTTAATTATTGTTATTTGTGTTTTAGTTTAAGTTAATTAAACCTTCCTGCTTTCGTTTACCTGCATACTGTGAGGGTCTGTTTAGGAGATAGATAAAGTAATTTTGTTTTACAGTCTCTGTGGATACGATACTCTGCTTGCTATTTCTGTGCTACGATTACACCGTGTTAGTTGCGGTATTTTTGTTGCTAATAAAATAGTGATCAACTGCACAATCCCAGCGGGCGAGCCCTCATTCCCACGGGCGAGCGTGAGTTCCAGCGGGCGAGCGCCATCACAGCGGCCGAGCTCCCATCCAATCAGATTTTGCTCCAATAAGAAGGTGTCACGTGTCCCAGATTCAGTATTTAGAAGAAAAGGTGTATTTCATATCCGAAGTATAAAAGGCAGACTTCTCTTTTTCCTAGGATATTCTCACACTTACACTTTTCCCAGAAGCAGTGCTAGCCATCATTCCAGACACCAGTTTCTTAGTTAGGATTTACTACTTTCATTCTTAATTCTTACGCCTAGAGTAATTCAGTAGTTAGAGATTATTTCCAGTTATCGCCATTACTGTAAGTTTCCATTTATTGTCTAGATAAATTCTGAGAATTATTCTTTCAATACAGTTTCTATTATTTCTTTCCGTATGCTCTTTAGATTTATTCAGATTAATAATTTCGTACTCTGTCTAGATAATTGTTATTTATATTGCGCAATTAGTTTAATGAATTATTGCTTTTCCTCAAGAACCCTAGAGTAGATTTCCATGCTTTTTATTCCTGCGTATTATTTTAGTTCTTGCCTAGATAATTTTACTTGCTTTATTTCTTGCCTAGATATTTTACATGTTTTATTTTAATTACGCGTTAGATAAAGAGAGAGAAAGTCAGCCCCTAAAATCTTAATTAGAGTGTTTAGGTTTATTTTCTGCTATCTGTGTGCAACACGAGAGAACACCCTGTTTAGCCTTTCTTGAGAGACAACTTGGATTAGCTTATTCCACTGCAATTGACCTCGTACGATTGCGAGTCAATTCAATAGGTGTTTTGAGTTGAGTCAGAGTGCACTGATTCAAAGCGATCCCCTACGCGACCACTTTTCATTTATTGTTCCTTAGTCTTATTTTCCATGTATTGAGTGAAGTGAGGAAACAAACAAGGCTGAAAGGCACTATACATTTACTTTATATATTTTTATTTGCTTTGCCCGGAGTTGGAGCCGACAAAGATTGCTTTTAAGATTTGCCTAGACACCTTTTAATCAAGTATATTTTATTTCTATTTCTGCTTTGCTATTACTTTTTTTAATTATAGCTAAATTTATATACCTAGTATGGGCTAAGTCAACGTTGGGTATGGGATGATAATAAATCGTGAGGTCAAGATGACCTCAATAATTGTGCAACATGTTCCTGAAGCATTAGGCTAGATTCAATACAACTTGGCAAACCCGATGCTTTATGCGACTGGTAACGTTCTGGGTAAGGCTAGGTTACAAGCAGTACATGGGCCAAAGTTTGAAGAAATCCTGCTCCACATAGTGCGGCGAATGCGGGTAGTGGTAGTATGCCTTTGGACATGCCTGTGACCATTTGGGTCTACTATGCAATAATGCGTTTTAGGCATATCCGCACAACTACAGTTTGATGCGAGAAAATACCGGAGAGTACACTTCCACCCAATACAACAAGTGTGGATGAAGGTTAGGTTAGCTTGTGCACGTGACACCGTGACAATCGGGGGCGCATCTCATTGATCAAATGGCTCATAACCAAAGACATGAAGGCACAATGAAAACCTTTGTAGTGGTGATCGATAATTTTAGCCAATACCTAACTGAGACTATGCTCAGACCAGGTTTACCTTTATTATTGATATTTTCTTATTTTATTTCAACTTCTACTTATTGCCTAGATTACATTCTGCAATTGGCCAAAATACTGGCGATTGACACATTTGCCCAAAGTGCAACCTCTTTATAAATCGTGACATAGAGTACCAAGATACACCGACTCTCTGTGGGTTCGACCTTATACTTGTCATTAACTAATCTTGATTGTAGGGTACATGACAATTACAAATTCATTTGTCCAAAATCTTAACGATGGGCTTCAACACCCTATATAAAAATAATAACAAAAATGACAAAATAATAAAATAATATATATTTAGGTGAATGACAGCGTGGATGTAGGAATCGCTCCTCATCAGCATGGAATGACTAATATCATAGTAGATGGAAGGAATGGTGATTCCCATAAATGTAGGAATGATGATTTCAAATGGAATATTGATTCCTACAAAGAAAATATACCAAGCAAATGAATGAAATCAAGGTAGGAATCACCATTCCATTCTCACCTCCATTCCATCGTACCAATCACCTCCTAAGTTTACATTCAACCATAATTGCCGGCTCCTTCCACCTCATTGATTTCGCCTGAGATGTCACTGTCTTTCCTCGAATTCACACCGTCGTAGTTGACGGTGTTGTTGAGCCGCGGCTTCGTCCTCCAACTTCGTGCTCGATTCATCACGCCCTATCGTCCCACTCGCGTTGGCCGCATCTCGTAACCGGCAGTCGCTTTCGCACATGGCCAGAGATCGTCGTCCTTGCTCAGTTGCTGCCCGTCTCCAGTAAGTCACATTTTTCTTGTTTGTTTCCGAGTAAATGGGAAATTCATTGGCCAAATTCTTGTCTAATTCATGCCATTTCCTACACACATGTAAAGGTTGGCTGCATGATGCTGTAGTAAGTACCAGAAACCTGTGAATTAAAGGTGGTAGTGATGACAAAATAGAAGGTTTTTTTTTAGTTTTTTTTTTTGGGGGGGGGGGGGGTTTCAATAATGCCCAAATAAATTCTAGATTAATAATCAATACCACAAAAATAGAAAAGGGGTGAAAACACTAACCGGTGACACAGACGATTGTGCGATTGCTATTCACGTAGAGGAGTTTATTTTATTTATTTATTTATTTTTATTTTTTTTAATTTGGGGATAGTGGTGGCAGTGAAAACCGCACAGCGAGGAAAAATCGATGTCTAGGGACAGTGGCTGAACGCGAAGCTAGGATGTTGGCAGCGTCGTAGGCAAAACGGCGGCCGAAATCGGCGGCTTAACGATGATGACGATGTAGCAGCCGCCTGTGGGATATTGGTGGCGTAGCAGCGGCGGGATATCGTGGCGCAACAGATGTACTATTTCAGGATGAATACACGCAATAGTGAAAAGAACGAAAGGATTTGAGTGAGATTTGGAATTGGGTATTTCGCGCAAAAGAGAAATATTGTGGATTTGAGTGAAATTGAAAGTGGGAGGAAGAATCGAGTCGTGAGTTTTAAATATTTTAATTAGTGAAATTGTTAATTACTCCCTCCATTCCACTATAAGTGAGACCTTTTTTTTGGGCACGAGAATTAAGAAAAGTGTATTTTGTGTGTAGGTGAAAAAGTAAAAAGGTGTTTGAAGGGAAAAAAAATTACCCAAAAAGGAAAGAGTCTCACTTACAGTGGGACGCCCAAAATAGAAAAAGTCTCAGATACAGTGGGACGAAGGGAGTATATGCCTCCACATCTAATTAGTGTTTTACAAGCACTTGATAAAAAAATGCCTCCAAATAAGTGCCTTCTAGTATATTTATTTGGTAATGCCTCTATAGTCTGGAAAATGCAGTGAGCTTTAGAGATGTCTTCATTACACGACTTACAAGTATGATTTAATTCACATCCGTATGGAGGCCCTCTCCCAAATCTTCTGGTTCTTAATTTATGTATTCCACGGTTTCTTTATATCGATTTTCTGATATACTAAATAATGAAAACAATGAGGCTCAAGTTGTGATCTGAAGAGAGTTGCTAGAATTCTAATTAATTTGATGAAATTTAAAAAATAAGTGCGGTTGTATGCTCTCCATGGAACAACTCATCTCAGATTACACTTCCATAGAACAGCTCGAATTACACTCTCATTTAGCTTGGACGACAGAGTATTGATACTTTTCTTTGTTTTTGCTGAGGTATTACACTCTTCTAGGCTTGCAAATCGTGCGTGTCAGATCGTTATTGGGTCGACCTGATATCGACACGATCGATTTGATAAGGCCAAACTTGAACACGACCTGTCAAGGAAGTGCTCGACACAAACACGAACCCGACACGATTTACTTAAACCCGAACACAACACGAACCCGACACGAATACGATAACAACACGATTTGAATCGTGTTGACACGATACGATTACAACACGATCTGATTAAACATGAAACCCTAAAGGTTAAAGTGTAGAAAGAATTAAAAATTTAAAATAAATATTTAATAAAAATAATAATATTAACTATATTAGATGACACGAACCCGACACGAAATTATCAGGTCCTTATAAGGTCGACACAATAAGGATACAGACCTGATAAGGCTTGACACTAATCCATTAATTTCGTGCGATTTCATATCGTGCTTTCGTGTTGTGTCAAAAATTGTAAGCCCTACACTCTTCATTGCTTGATATATCTCCCTCTATTTCTTTTTCTTCTTATTTTCTAATATTGTGTTGTTCAATGTGGTGTTTGCATCATATTTTAGAATAGTTTCAATTCGACATTTTTTTTATTTCCAGCTATGATTTCGATAGTTAGCTAGGGTTATTTCGCAATCAACTTTTCTTAGGGGGTGTATTAGTTCAAGATTTATGTAGATTTTAAAAGTCCGTGGATTTTAAAAGTCTATAAAATTCTCACGGATTCTTCATGATTTTGAATGAATTATTGGTTGGATTTTTAAAGAATTAGCAAGAATTTGGAGTGATATTTTCGGACTTGAAATCCACAAACTCAGCGAGCGCGGGGATTGAACGAGCACTAGACCCACTTCCAGCGGCCGCTAGGGGCCCATGAGCGCTGGATACCCAGCGACCGCTGGGTTTCAGCGAGCGCTGGAGACCCAGCGACCGCTGGCTTTACGGTATATATATATACTTGAGCGGGCAGCAGCCCAGCGACCGCTGGGGGAAAGGAACACAGATTAATATGAAAACATCATCTTCATACACACATACATATATTTAAACTCTGGATTTGATCCTATTTCCCAAAGATGGATTTAATCCACCAAAGGCCTTTAGTATCCTTGGGCGAAGTGTCAGCTTCAGGCGGAGAATCAGAGTGAGGCGTTTTGTGGAGCTTGCTCACATCGTAGCCTTCTTCTTTAGCCTTCTCCACCAGCTGATTGTATACCTCTTCATCAATATGAGCTTGCCTGCTCAGAATCTGCGCAAAATTTGATCTCATTTGTTGAATCTCGTCCTTTTCAATTGAATCATAAATCAAGCAATTATGAGGATATACATACCCATAAATAGCTCCTAGAGGGCTGACCAATGACAACATCTCTCCTTCAGCGGCCGCTAGGTGCCAGCCGGCGCTGGCTTCTTCAGCCGCGTCCGCTGGCACCCAGTGAGCGTTGGAAACTCTCCAGATTTGAATTCTCGTGGTCCGAGCTCGGATTTGTTCATGTGTATTTTTTGAGTGAAATCCATGGAAATCAGTCCAATGTTAAAATCCGTAGATTTTTAAATACACCCGGATTTTAATAGACTTTTAAAAGTCTTGAACGAATACACCCAGATTTTTATAGACTTTTAAAAGTCTTGAACGAATACACCCAGATTTTCATAGACTTTTAAAAGTCTTGAACGAATACACCCAGATTTTAAAAGTCTGCAGAAATCTATTAAAGTTTTGAACTAATACACCCCCCATAGTTTGCATTCCATTGATCAATGGAATAATTTGTTGTAGCGACGATTTACACAAAATCGTGTAATAGTTACAAAAATCATGTATTTATTATTTTTACAAAATTGTGTAACAATATAAAAATTGTGGAATTGTGAAAATAATTGTAATGATGTAAATTACACTATTACACAATTTTCGAGACTATTACACCATTTTGTAAAATAGTGTAAAATCGTGTAACAATAATACAATACTCCCTCCGTCCATGATTTAATGCCCTACTTGGGTGTGGGCACGGAGACTAAGAAAGCTGAAAAAGGTGATCTGGATGAAATAAAAGGGTAGTGGTTAAGAGATTAGATTACTTTTACTAATATTTGATTAGGAGATTGCTTTTTCTTTTCGAATTTATTCTTTAGACCATAAATAACAGCAACCATCCAACCTCTTCAATATTTAATTAATTTCCCTTTCTTCCACATCATCAATTTTCATCCAACCCAACCACATATGTTTTGAATGATTTATCCATGACCACCCAACCACCCAACCATAATATTATATATATAATTATTTTTTATTACTATAATTTTTAACCATTAAAATTTATTTTTGTTAAAAATAATATATAAAATTATGATTAAATCAAAAAATTGTAAAAATTTTAAAACTTAAAATCGAGCAATAACTATGAAATTAAAAGGCAATACAAAAATACATAAACTAAATTAAAAATATAAATTACAATAATATTGCAAATGTCTAGCCTATTTATAGAAAAAGAAAAGTTATATATATATATATATATATATATATATATATATATATATATATCATAATATTGAAATTAAATTTATTACCAATAAAATGGTGACATGTGGCTTCCTTTATACAAAAAAGTAGAGAGACCACAAGGTCTCATCTCCATCGGCTGCAGACCAAGGTCAGGTCTGTTCCAAAAATTAAGCAAATTTTTTTCTTTTTTTTTAATTGCTAATTGTCTATGTGGCGGTCGACCCTGAGGAGTTGTGGGCGCCGTTAATTGTAGTCTTTATATGTATTATGGATTATGGTTTTTTTTAAAGGCTGTTTACTTGTTTAACTTTTTCTTTTCAATCTTTTTTTTCGGTGGATGTAAAGAAAAATCAGAGGCATTATGCAATTAATTTCGAATATGAAATTCTTCACAATTCTTCACAATTAATTGAAATATAAAATCTGTCATATACACAAACACAATGAAATTCGAATCCATAAATTGAAAACTAACAGTACAAGGTAAAATGGAGAACAAAGATCGAAGGCATCATAGAACGAAATCACCTAATTCGCTTGGCCTCCTCCCTATCACATCTGAAAGATTCAGAGAGAGGGTAGCCCACGGCTTCGTTTTTAGGCTCCGATTTAGAGAGAGGGAGGCGCGCCACTTCGGTTTCCGGCAGCAACCACGGGCCCGCTTCAGATTCTGGCGGAATCGACTCCGATTCAGAGAGAGGGAGGGGCGCCGCTTCAGTTTCCGGCAGCAACCACGACGCCATTTCAGATTCCGGCGGAATCGACTCCGATTCAGAGAGAGGGAGGGGCGCCGCTTCGGTTTCCGGTAGCAAACACGGGCGACGCTTCGATTTTCGGCACGACAGTGTCCGATTCATATACATCCATCTCCAAGAATGGAGTTTCTTCCACCATCGTGTCAGATTCAAGAAGAAAGGGAGATGAAGAATCGTTCGTCGATTGGAGAGAGACAGAGAGAGCCTTAGAAACGTAGGCTCGCACAACGGACTCCATCGAGGAAGATGGAGTGATGCGAGAGGAAGACGAACACAAATCATAGATCTAGGGTTTCTGTGAAATTACGCCGCCTCAGAGAAAGGAAGACGAAGGATAAAATCGTCGAATGAAGAGAGAGAGAGACAGAGCCTTAGATCTAGGTTAGATAGGAATAATCTAGAACCAAGTAGGGAGAAGTCATAAAAATGAGGATGCGTAATTAAGTTAAATTTATTAGGCTAATTATGTGGTTTCTTAATTGGGATGAATTAAATATGGTAAAGGGTAGTAATTAAATGAAACAAGGGAGGGTAAAAGGGTACAAAAAGCAGAGTAGAGCATTAAATTGTGGACATATTTTTAAAGGCAAGTAGGACATTAAATTGTGGACGGAGGGAGTAGTATTTTACATTATCTATCAATTCTATAAAGCAATACATTTTTGAGAGCCCACAACAATTCTCTATCCTACGTGGCGCTCTCCAAGCTCTCTATTCTGTTTTATCTAAATTCTACCTTTTACTCAAAAAAAAAAAAACTCACGCTTCTCAATTCTCACAGGCATCAATCCCTAATTTGGTATTTTCTCGGCATAGCTTGATCAATGGCTCAAATCTCTCTCTCTCCATATCAATGCAAACGCCCTAATTTGGTATCTGACGCCTTACCATAGGAGCCTTCATGGTATGCCAGCTCTTCTCTGACGCCCTACCATATATGCGCCTCTCTTCCCCTCCCAAATCTAGAATCATAAGTCGTCGCCGCCAGCTCCGTCTCCTTCAGTCGCTGCCGCCGCCGGCTGTAGCTCACCAGGGAACGCCGCGCAGCTATTCTTCTTCGCGAAAAATTTCTCCCTCAAGCTGCTGCTTCTTCTTCTTCTTCATTTCTCGTCGGCGCTTTTGATCGTTAAACACACTACGTCATGTCCGCCGCCGCGAGAACAGTCTTCCGTTCCGCCTCTACATCCGCTCGCAGTGCCACGGCGAGACTATCCACCTCCATTTTCAGGTTCCTCTCTACTCGCTTAGCCTTACATCCGTATTTCCTAAAATAATGGCACTTTCATTCCCAGATCTGAGAAATTGACTCCTAAATCATTACATGGATCAGGTCTCCTGTAGAGACGAGCAGTTTTAGCGATGCTTCGATTTCGCCACACCGCAGTCAATTCGGAAATGTAGATGGAAGAAATTTCTCAACGAAGACGAGGAGATTTCGATTTCAGCGCAGAATCGATCTGAAACGAAGCACTTCAGCCACTGGAATCGTGGAAAGGATAGAGTACGATCCTAATCGAACTTCTCGGATTGCTCTCAAACATGTTTGGTTCCGATCCAGGATCGCAGGTCAGTGACAAAAATCTTACTCTTGATTTCTGAGAATCATTCATCAATTTAATTATCATTTGGGTTCTTGCTTTCTTTTTTATTTTACCGATGTAAGTTTCGCTTTTTATGATGTTAAATTTGGAGATGGAATATTGCATTTTTTAATTGGGCGGAGGGATAATATTCTTATATTATGAAGTTTCGCTTTTTATGATGTTTAATCCTCAAAAACATTATATATTGTCCATAGAGGGTTTACTTTGTGAGCCTTATGGCTAATTTGCTGTATCGGCTAGATAAATAATTGTTTTTTGCTCGGATCTTAATAAGGGTTAGTTAGATTGGATGAGAGATTTAATATCTTCTGTGAAGCCTTTGTATGGGCAAATCATTCTTTTTCTGGTATTTGATTTCATTAAGTAAAATACTTTCCATGAATTGCCAGCTTTCTGATTTAAAAAGGCTTGAATAACTCTACATGGAAACGAAGTGATATTCTGATCTTATGTGCCATCATACACCCACCAATGGTGGTCGCTGATATACTCTGATTAATTGCGCTTCACTTTTGAACTTTATGATTTGATAGCAGATGATGTGGTTAGCAACTAAGCACCAATTGCATAGTAGTTTCTTCAAGCCAGGTTAGTCGAATAATTCTGGTTGTATTTTGTTTGGAGTCACTGGAAAGTTGTTGAGTTACTTTTTAAATTGTTAACTGAATGCATTTGTATGTACATAACTGTGAATTCTTAGCTGAGTTAGATGTCGAAAGAGCTATTGTGTTGTGATTACCTCCATATATTGTATTTTTGAATTGCTGAATATACTATATAGAAGATTGTGTTATGACCTATAATAGCGTGTGCAAGTAAAATATGATGAAAACCATGATGAGGAAATAATACCTTCATTCTAAAAAAAATTATAGAATGTAACTTGACACATTAGTTTTATAAGAAATAGGACTTTATAGTGCTGCTCTGCTCAGGTGGTGAAGCTACCATTCCTTAAAGGGTGGGGGCTCTTGATATCTTTGCTTGCGAGTCATTTACGATGATGCCAGCTATTGTGTTATATTTAGAGTATTTAGATACTATTTAGTCTATATAAAACAAGGAGGTACATGACCATGTGGCTATGTAAAATGGAAGTAGATACTACTGGGTTCGTTTATTTGTTTCTCCTCAAGGCAACATCATCATTTTCTAGATAGAGACCCGATGAAGTTTCTCATATCTGCCATTTCATTATTTTCCATGCTCCCATTTGAACCCACTTTGCATTGCACTGGAAGTTAAATATGTCAGGGAAATGCTTGTATGTCAAGAATGAAACCACCGGAGACGAACTCACTTTGTGCGGCTAAGCTCTTCGTGTTCTCAAATGGGAAACAAAAGTTTCTGGAAGCGCATTGTTTGGAGCAGTAGTGATCAGATGATTTGGAGCATCAAATTTCTGTTATCAACAGTAAGGCGGTCAATAGGCAGCTTAAGTCCTTGTACAGTGTCCCACCACCAAAGTAGAAGCAGCCGGCCAAGCGACCGACGACCACGTGAAACTGAGATTAGCTTTCTTTTTATTTTCAAGAATTTGATCAAACAAGTTTAAAGTTCCTCAAAATAACTGAGAAATGAAAAAGTAATGAATACTTGTGTTGCATGATCCGATTATTATTACACATTGTTTTCTGGTTATTTGTGTAATAATACTTGATTCATTTGACTATATTAGTTCAATTTTCTTTTTGTGGAATTTTTAAATATGGCGGGCAACAATTTTATTGCAGAAACAAAATATGCTTATTGAGAGCAACAATTAATCGCTTTAGTTTTGTTATGTATTCATTTAATATCTATTAATATATAAAATAAAACATATTGAAGGCACCTTAATCTTAGGTGACATTTTCTCCATTCATTATTATTAATTATATTAAGTACTTTATCCCACATTAAAAACACATTAAACTTTATCATAAAAAAAATTGAATTACTAAAAAATTTAAATTTTGTGTGAGTTAAAATTGAGAATTTTAATTGATCAATTACTAATTTAATATTTTTTTTTCAATAAAAGATAAAAAAAATGTAATTTTGAGTTAAAACATTACGTGACTTCTTTTCAATAAGAGAAAAGAATGTAATTTTAAGATGAAAAATTACATAAAATCGAGACAAACAATGTGCACAAAAAATAAGAAATATTTCCAATCTCTAATCACTTGTATGAGATATTATTTTATTTTTATTAAAATTTTTAATTTGATCAATTATTAATTTAATATTTACCAATAAAAGATAAAAGAATGTAACTTTGAGATAAAAAGATGTACATGACTTCTTTTCAATAGGAAACAAATTAAAGAATGTAATTTTGAGATTAACATTTCATAAAAGTAGGGTAAGTAAAGTGCACGGAAAAATATGTAATAACTTCAATCTAGCCAAATATTTTTTTTATGGAATTTCATCAAATGAAAACTTATAGTAGTGCTTATTTTTCTAAAATTTCAAATCTGATACCGTTTCTTTTACAAAACTTCAACAAACGAATTACAAAATTTCAACAAATGAAAGTTATCCGACAATTGATTTTACACGAAAACTTTACTTTTACGTAATCTTTGTTTTGCTTTCTTTAACTAAATCAATTTTAACTTTGCAATTTTTATGGTCTTTGAAGCTCCAAACAAGATAATGTTTAAGTTTCAGATGAGATGATGTTCAGAGCTCAATTATAGCTTAAATTCCAAATGAGATGAAACTCAGACGTCAGAGGTGATCTATTAAAGCTCCAAACAAGATAATTCTTATAACTTAATTACAATGTTGCAAACTCCATACGAGATAATGATCACAAGTTAGTTACGATCTTTAAACTCCTGATAAGATGATGCTCAAAACTAAGGATGTCAATCGGGCCAACCCATCGGATTTCGAGCTAACCCTATTGGGTTGTGGGCTATACGGGCCGCGGGCTATTCAGGTTGAAATTTTTTCGGGTTATAAATTCTCAACCTTAACCCTAAACATTCAGATTTTGGGCTAGCCCGACAGGTTAGTTCGGGCTCAAAATCTTTATAAAAAATTAATTAAAATATTTATTTTGATAAATTTTACATTTGTAACAAATAAATATACACATAAATAAGTGATCTTTCAACATCGAATTACATAATAACCAATATGAAAATCATAGAGGGATAATTATGCATATAATTTTCGTAAATGATTATAATTTTCTAATTTTACATTTAAGTATTTATATTAAATATTAGATTCAAAATACAAACAAGAGAAATAATGAGTAGAACTTTCAAATAATGAATCAAAATATATTTCACATATATTTGGAAAAAAAAAATCTTATTATACTAACTTTCGGAAGCAAAGTAGTGAAATTGAAAAATAAAATAACGAGAAAATTATTATAAAATTAGGCAAACATATTATTTTTGGGTCAGCCCTATAGGGCTCGGGTTATTTTCAAGCTAACTCTATCGAGTTGTGGGTTATTCTCGAGGCAATTCTATCGGGCTGAAATCTTTTAACCTTAAACCTCTCAAGTTATCAGTCTATTCGGATCAGTCCACAGGTTTCGAGTTGGATTGACATCCCTATTCAAAGGTCAAATGTGACCTTTCAAGTTTCAAACGAGACAATGTTCAAAGCGATATTTCTATTATCCAATAAAGGTAATATTTAATTGATAAAAGTGATTGAAATTAATATAACTTCAAATATTATACAAATGAAAATTGATAAATAATTATAAATAACAACGTAAATTAGTTCCCGTCGAAATTTCGACGGGTTACACACTAGCAAAAAAGGTCTTAAAGTTTTAATATGTGATGAGAATGGTCAGACAAGCAACACAACAACTAACGTGGTGTACAATGAAATTTTTTATAGATTGAAAGGTAAGAAAGATATAACTTTGATCATCTTATTCATATCTTTATAGACCAGTGGCATTCATTAAACATTTATAATGCTATTTACTTAACATTGCTATTCTAGATGGATGTGAATGAGTGTTGGATTTCTATGTATGAAAATTGCTTATATATATCGTATCTTTTACTTGCAGAGACTATGTGCGGATCTTTTACTTGCAGAGGCTATGTGCGGATCTACAATTCTGGATTTAGAAACTTCATCTTCAAGCTAAAGTTTATGAAGGTTATTGTAGATTCAGGTTTGAAGTGAGGAATTGAAAATTACTGTTGTATTGCTTGCTTTTGAAGATGTGGCCAATTGCCTGTTTAGTGGGTTGTTGTATTGAGTACCGTTAACTTTACTTTTGATAACTAAATTATGGCCTAATGTTCTACGATTTAGTTTCCTTATATGTCGTACATAACACTAATAATTGTTTAAGTATTTATTCTACAATAGAAAAAATATATAAAAAAATATGTCACACTAAAACTTCTACAAATAATATCAAATTAAAATAATAATTAACAATAAAATTTATTATAAATTATACTATAAAATAATGACCCGTCGAGTTTCGACGGGTTATACACTAGTTACATAATATAAGAGTATCATTATTTCTTTTTACTATATGATTTTGCCCAAATTGCTAAAAATCCGCATAGATTCAATCTAATTTACAATGTTATTTTCAAGTGGCAAAGCTGACGCATGCAAAGACTCTTGGGTTCAATTCCGCATGCGTGCGGTGTAATTTTTTTCACCTTTATATACGTGGATAGTGGTACCACCTACATGCGATTATTTTATTTTCTCAACTTTGTGTTATTTTATTAATTCACAATGTCATTATTTAATTAGATGTAAATCATGTAATATGATAGGCCATTTTCCACATAAAACAGACCTCGATTACATGATCTTGTTCTCATGCACAAGAAACAAGTACAGCCATCCAAAACTAGGCTGAAATTTTTAGAGAAGTAGTAACTAAACCTTACAAGCCGATGCGCCGGCGGCGCGATGACGTTCTAGGTTGAAGCCGAACAACTGCATTTGCACTGCGCCAGGCACTTCTTGCAATCGGCCAGCCGCGGATACCCGCCGCCGCAGTCGCATTTCTTGACGCACTTGGAACGTGACGCGCCGCCCCACAGACACCGCCCCATGCACTGCATGATCGGCACGCAACCCGGGCAGCCTGACTTCATCTGCCGCACGATGCAGTTTCTGCAGCCACCGCCGTTGGAGGGGCAGCCCGAGCACGGCGGCGCCACACCCCACAGCGTCAGCACCACCACGCAAAGTATAAACACCACCCGTCGCATCGAGAAATATTGTTTCAGTGGAGAGATTTTTTAGTTTGTATTTTTGAAGTTGTGGAGACTTTGCAGCTGCCTTTGTATATATATAGACGGCTTTAATTAATTATCTTAAGCATTAATACCTAATTCTGTAGCTATAATCATTGTTTCTTATCTCATTAATTGCATTGCAGTTTAATTACTGGAGTTGATGATTCGCTTTTAACAATTAATTAAGTGCATCGCAAAAAAAAAAAAAAGAAAAAACAAATGAATTAAGTGTGTATGTGACATGAAAATTTAATGCCTGGACCTGTGTGTTTGTCTTGGATTGCTAAATATTAATGGCTCCTCGAGTTTGAATATGTACAGTTGAAAAAAGGTAAAAAAATAGTGAATTTAGTCTAATGCAGAATCAATGAATCACGAAAAAAAAAATTGATGTTACAGAAACTTAGCCAGACTTTTCAGTCAGTGGGGCCGAAATATTTTTCTCGACTTAATTAATATGATCAATATTATTTTTGGACCGTCTCAGTTAAGTTAATTAATTTTCTTATATAAAATAAATATATGCAAAGAATCGTTTAATCATTTATTCATTTTATTACCAAATTACTTAAAATATTATTTTCTTAAATTTTGTGTCGAAAATAAGTTTGATCAATTTAAGTGGGACGAAGAGAGTAATAATCACAATATTATAAATTCATAAAAAGAATATAAAAAGATTCCAAATAAATTACAATTTCAATAAAATCACAATCATGCATTAGTTGCATCATGATATTACAAAAATAAAAATAAATACCCTATTAACATAATATTTCCTTTCTTATTTTCATGTTTTGAAATGACTACATAATTGTTTCATTAGTAATATTTACAAACACGTCGTTTTAGAGGTTAGATATCAGACAACCATTCAATAGCTTATCTCTCGTACAATTGCATAGAAAGAAATTGAAATTATTACTAAAATAATATATTTATGTATTTATTTAATATTAAATGTGAAATTACTAAAATACTCCTAATATTTTTTAAATTTCTAGTGGGGCCCAATGCCCCCATTGCCCTCCCTCTAGCTACGTCAATGATGTTACTAGTATGCCTCCAAACGGGATATATTTTGTGTGTTCTTAAAATTTAATTGACATCTTTACTAAAAACAAAAAAAAGATAAATTTTCTTTTAATTATGTATAAATTCGATAATATCACCATTAATTATACGTTGCTTAATTAATAATTAATAACTAATGTTGATTAAAATATTAAGATATTGTAACAATTAACATAAGATATCAAATGACCAATATCTATTTTAAATATTCTAAGTTGAAACGATATTGTATAAATAAGCTTTAAATAAGTAAAATAGATTCATATTCCTTAATTGATTAAAATACTGTAAGAAATTAAAAAAATTGTTAATTATAAGAAGAGAGACGCAATTATTATTACTATTATTATTTCAAAAAACACTTATAAAGTGAAATAGATAACAACCAAAGTCAAAGATTATAATAGAACCTAGCCCATAAGACTAATGCCTTAAAGTATAACTAACAAGCAACCTGCCTATCATCAAAGGGATATGCTGATCTCTCTTACCTGGGCGATATGCTGAGAGAGATCCAAGGGATGAAGCCTTTCTTCCGTCGTTTGAGGTTTAGCTGGACGCCTAGAGAAGGAAACTCCAATGCTCATAGCTTAGCTTCTTTTGCTCTTAATTCCCTTTCCCCCCTCGTTTCTACTGAGGCTTTACCTTCTGATGTGAACTGCTATTCTTCCATCTATTAAGTTGCTTGCGTTTTGGTGCTAAAAAAAAACAAGCAACCTGCCTATCATCAAAGAGTGTGATATCTAGTGACCAAAATAAAAAAACACAAAAATAAGACAAACAACAACTTGGGAATGGTCCACAAGTGACAACCCCTTAGGAAAGTAGATAAAAAGCTAATCATGAAGCACAAAAATCAACCTATGCGCATATCAAAATCTAAAATTAGTACATCTGAATTGGTCCATCCTGATAAGACTGAAAAAAAAATACCTAGGAGCAGTTGAAACATCAAATAAGGAGAATGTTGAATCATCATGTCCAAGGCGTGCCATAAAATCTGTTTGGTAATTGCCCTCTCGGTGCATGGAGAGAATCGGGCATGTATACAATGCAGGATAAGTCAGATGATCATTGTGTGTTTTGTCTAGGCTAATCCATGCCTACCTAAATGGAAGAGCGAAAGGATCGTTATATACAACGTCAACTCGGCCTAAACATGGATGGAGAAAGTGGTCATAAGTTGAAGTCAATGGAGAAAATCTTGAAGATCTGCATCAAAACTGGAGAAGGCTTGAAAGAGGATGCAAAAGGTTGTTGGGAGGGCACCTCTCGAGTCCCGGACTAACGCTTCCCAGTCGCTATCTGAAGGTCTGCATTAAAAGAATCGTATGTGTTGAGCTTTACCCAAGACGCATTAGAGGGACGCCAAGAAACCATCATTAAACTAAAGGGGCGTTTAATGATCTCGGTCATGGGGCATGAAAATGACCTGGGGAGAGCAACCATACCAGTGGATTGGAAGCAACAACTTCACTGAAACAAGGATATATAAGTGGTGGGTAACTTGGAAGATTGCATAAGAGACACAAAAAAGAAAGATCTTATGTTTGTGGTTGTTCATCTTCGTCCCACGAAAATTAAACAATAAAATCAAGCATGGGATTATAAAACTGATATATGTAACCTATGAGTTCTAGTGAAGAGGCAACTCCAGAAAGTGAGTGTGTGAAATATCAATGAAGTAAGGTAGTGTAGTGTGAAACCAAGGAAAAAAATGTATCCAAATAGACCTAGCAAACTCACTCCACTGAAAGGCATTCTCAATATATAGATTCAATATGTGCAGATTCACAACAAATGCATTTAGAAGCAATACATATACCATGATAATGTAATTTCACATCGATAGTGTAACACCCCGCCCATTTATATTAAGTTTATAATTTATTTTGAACTTAGATTATGATGATTTACGCCGGAGAATTTGAAATAAATTTATTTTAATGCCAACAAAATGATTTACAAAATCTTCGAAAAATTCATGTATTCAAATCTTTATGCATTTCATATTATTTAAAGTGATCATATGTGATTTATCTTCATGATTAAGTATTTATGTGTACATGATTTAATTAAAGTTTATGTTGGATTTTAACTATTTAATTGTGTTGGGCTTGATAACTTTTATTTGGGCCTTTTTAGCTAAGGTTAGTTGATAGATTTATTTAGCATTTAATCCTTAGCCCAAGCCCAACTCCATTTCTCTTCATGCCAATTCCCCCAAGTACAGCAGCTAGCAGCTACCAGCTACGCAGCTCACCCCCATGCGGCCATGCCTCAACTGCTCCTTTCACTCTTTCACGTCTCACCTCCCTCTTTTCACTCCTTCACCCATGCTTGCTACCATGCTTTCTACTGCAGCAAGTACTTTAACCTGTTCATCCTACTCCCTTAAATATCTCCCTTGTTCATCTATTCCTCACCCCAGCAACGAAATTCAAACTGGTAAAGATCTCTTTCTCCCCTTATTTCTTTTGAATCAACAAGCACAAGCTCTTAACCATTTTCTGCAAATCTTTTCTGCAGAAACAGGATCACCATACGTAACATAGCAGAACTCATTGAATCAAGGTTTTGCCTTTAAAACCATTCTTTCAATCTCTTTCATTGACACAGCATGATTCAAACGCCATTAAGTTTTTACAAACCAACAAGCATGAGCACCAACTGCATAAACTTGTGTACTACATAATTGTGCTTTTACAATGTTTTTACATTAAATCAAGACCTGTAATTTGGGAAAAGATTCGAACTTGATTCTTGTGTTGAACTTGAGTCTTGGTCTTGGCTGTTGAATGTTGAGTGAGAGATCTTTTGTTGAACTTGTGGTGTGTCTGTTGCTGGTCATGAGAGTTGAGAGTAGAGGGGAGGGTAGCGACGGCTTCTCGCTGTCGTTCGCCGGAAGTCAGAGGGAGATGGGGGCGGTACGGTCGGCGGTGGCTCCGAGCTGCTGTCCGGCCGAGCAAAGGGAAGAGGAAGGCAGGAGCTAGGGCACGTCGGTAGTGGCGTGAAGCTACTGCCTGTGGTCGCCGGAGTTTAGAGGGAAAGGCTGGATTGGGACCTTGACTGGAGTTCGGCGGCGGCGGCTTCATGGTCGTGCAGCCGCTGGGAATCGTAGGAGGGAGTGAGATAGAGAGGTGGAGAGGGAGATGGGGGTAAGGGTGACGGCCTCGCCGGAATCGAAGGGGTGGCGTCTGGATTTGGGGATTTAGGGCTCGGAGGCGGCGACTTAGTCGGCGTTTTGTCCGGAGCAGGAGATAGGGAGAAATGACAGAGGGTGTAGAGAAAGAGGAGACGAGAGGGGGAGATCGGAGAGAGAGAACGAGGGAGTCAGGGGGGCGGCGGCGTGGCCTGCGGCGGCTACCGCCGCAGGGAAGAAGAGAGAGGGTAGTGAGGCGTGCGCTGGTGTGTGTGCGTTGTGTGACTTGCGCGTGATTTTGAGTGGGTGTGTGCGTGTAAAAGAAGAGGAAGAAAGAATGTTGGGCCATTGGGCCTCCTTAAATTTTTTTTACAAATGGGCCGTTTTTAATTAAAATCTGGGCTGAAATTTTAGTTTAAATGTGAACTGCTATTTATTTTATTTGAGCTGCGAATTTTTCAAATAAAATATGGGCTTCCATTTAATTGTTGGACTTGTTTAATTGATTTATTAATTTGACTCTTTATTTGAGTTTAATTAATTATTTTTTTTAAAGAATAGTTTGCATAATAATATTATTTGTATTATGTGCATATGTCTAATTAGGGCTGGGAATTTCGGGTTCGGGTAATCGGGTACCCGATACCCGACCCGAAAAAATCGGGTATAGGGTACCCGATACCCGAAAAATTCGGGATCGGGTTCGGGATCGGGTATTTAGAGTATGAAAAAATCGGGTATCGGGTATACCCGATCGGGTATCGGGTATACCCGAAATACCCGAATTGTTTAATTCCCAAATCCCAAATCCCATTTTCAATTCCCAAATTGCGTTCAATTCCCATTTTCCCAAATGTTGGGTATCGGGTTTTATGCACTAAGCTGCTCTCTTCCCATTTTCAATTCCCAAATCCCAAATCCCAAATCCAAATCCCAATCCCAGCCCTAGTCTATACTTCGTTCCCGTCTCCGGCGCCCCTCGCCCGCCCGCCGTTCTCCTCGGCCGTCGCCAGTGGGAAGCTCGTTCCCAGTCCCACCGCGACCCTCGCCCAGTCGCTCCGCCTCCGAGCTCCGACGACAGGTGAGCTTCTTCTTCTCCGACGACAGGTAAACCTCCGTCCACGCAGCGTCACGCCGTAGCTGAACCTCCCACCCCGTCAGCCGTCCCATTCCCGTCGAATCGCCCCCACCGCGCCGCGCCTCCTATGTTAATCGCCCACACCGCGCCGAACCTCCCACGCCGTAGCTGAACCTCCTTTTCTTCTTCTTCTTCTTCTTCTTCTTCTTCTTTTTTTTTTTTTTAAATACAGATTTTCTATGTATGATTTTCTTGAATCTTGATCTGTATGTATGATTTTCTTGATTCTTGATCTGTATGAATTTTGACTCAAGTATTGAATTGGAATTGATCTGAATTTCGACTGAATTTCGGCTGATTTTCATTGAATTGGAATTGAGCTGTATAATTTAACCGGGTATTAGGGTACCCGATTTTGTTTTCGGGGTCGGGGTCGGGTATAGGGTTTAGGGGATTTTTGGGTTCGGGTACCCGATTTTTTCGGGTAGGGTACCCGAACCCGACCCGATTCCCAGCCCTATGTCGAATGTATTTACTTAGTTATGTGATTTAAAAGCATGAAAGAAATTTGCATTGAAATATTTTGCAAATAAAATCATTTCGATTAAATTAGTTTTACTTATAAGTTCAATTATTTAAGTAAAATCGAGTAAGGATATTGTTGGTGTCCTTGACTCAAGAATTTAGTTTTCAAATATTTATTAAATTTTGAAAACCCGGCTAAGTGAATCATAGGATGATAAGCACTACACTATGACTTAAGATTAGATTCAGGAGACCTATTAAGATTATAGATTTCTTGTAGGCTTTGTGGATCGTGAGGACTAGCAGTGCTATTCCGATTCAGAGTTAAGATTAAACGACAGGCTTTGCCTAATCAGGTGGGCTTATTTTCCAAATGTATGATTTAGCTATTGAGCTTAAATGTTTCAATGAAATGAAAACTGTTTATCCGATAAAATATTTTGTGCACTCTGCTCCGTTTAAGGCTCGCAACAATGAATCGATCGAGGTTCTCTCTTGACCTAACACGTTATTTGAGAATTGTGTACACCTATTAGCTGACCTGGTGGGTTGATCTCCATCGGGCACTAATCATGTATGAGGCGTTATAAGGGTGCTCGACGGGATGTGTTCCGGAGCATTTGGTCCCAAATGGGAACTTGGCTGGGTTACGCCCTCAGTTCAAGTAAGCAGGAGTAATGGATCCGTCGGTGGCAAAAAGGTCCGGGATCACAGCGAGTAACGGAAAGGGAGTGTGACAATTGCGCGCAACATAATAAAATGTTTTAACATGCTTAGAAGTTATTTCAATTTAAAACCTTCTAAGTCATGTCAAGTATAATTGGATAAACTGCTCTTATGATTATGAAATGTTTATAAAAATGCTAGCCCACTAAGTACATTAGTACTTAGCCCAAAATTACTTTCAAATGTTTTCAGGTTGATTGGTCGGTGCTGACGGGGCAGAGCTGAGGCTAGGGTTCAACTCTGTATTTTGTCTTCCGCTGTTGCACTAGCTCTTATTTGTCTTTTGTTTCTCCAACTTAAGACTTTTATGTTTATGTTCTGAATTATGTTTCTTATCGAGCTTAAACTCTCAACTTCTAGCTCTATGTTATTAACGTTGGTTATCGGAAGCATGAAACCGAACTTGTGATCCTAAGGCTTAGAATGTTGTTGATTGATTAATATCACTTGATTTTTGTCTTTCTTCATTCAAAGGGCGTTGCCCGACCTTTTTATTCTATTATCTGAATTTCACAAGGTTCTTCCCTTGTTTATTTCTATGATTTTAGTCGCACCTCGATTATAGTTTATTCCTTCAAGAATTGGGGTGTGACAGAATGGTTTATTCCTTCGGATTTACTTCCTGTTGATGAACAAAAGGATGTCGACCCTGATAACTATAGACAAGCGATGAAAGATCAAGATGCAGATTCTTGGTACGAGGCCATGGTTTCTGAGATAGAATCCATGGGTGCTATGGATCTATACGAGAAGACCGAACTACCAGATGGCTTTTTAGCTATAGGTAGTAGGTGGGTATACAAGAGAAAGAGAGATTCGGATGGCGAAGTCGCAGCTTTTAAAGCTAGACTGGTGGCGAAAGGTTATACCCAGGAACATGGTATAGATTATGATGAGACCTTCTCGCCGGTTGCCATGCTCAAGTCTATCCGAATACTCCTTGCCATAGCAGCTCACATGAACCTTGAGATTTGGCAAATGGATGTCAAGACCGCTTTCCTAAACGGTTTCCTTGAAAAAGGAATGGACATCTATATGCAGCAACCTGAAGGGTTTGTGAAGAAGGGCGAAGAGCATCTTGTGTGGAAGCTTAAGAAGTCCATTTAAGGACTTAAGCAAGCTTCGAGGTCATGGAACAAACGTTTTGACGAGGTCATTAAATCCTATGGATTTACTCGTTGTGAGAACGAAAGTTGCGTGTACCGTTTAGATGCCAATGGTGACGTGGTTTTCCTTGCACTTTATGTAGATGATATCCTCCTCATTGGCAACAATGTTGAGCTATTATCAGACATAAAGAAGTGGTTATCCGAACAGTTTCAAATGAAAGACTTAGGAGATGCAGCGTACATCCTGGGATCAAGGTCGTTCGTGATCGCCAGAAAAGGATGTTGAGCTTATCTCAAGCGTCTTACATTGATACTGTGATTGCTCGTTTTAGCATGCAAAATGCCAAGAAAGGCTTGCTACCTTTTAGACATGGCATTCCTCTGTCTAAGGACATGTGTCCTAAGACGCCTAGTGAGGTTGAGGAGATGAGGAAGATACCCTATGCTTCCGCTGTAGGTAGCCTCATGTATGCGATGCTCTAACGAGACCTGATATTTGCTATGTCGTTGGCATGGTTGCAAGATATCAGTCGAACCCTGGACCAGGACACTGGACTGCGGTAAAGCATATTCTCAAGTACCTGAAACGGACTCGAGATTATAGGCTAGTTTACCAGTCAGACAGTCTATTTCCTTTGGGTTACACCGATTCGGATTTCCTAGGCTGACCGGGATGAGAAGAGATCTACCTCTGGTTATGTGTTTACCTTGGAAGGTGGAGCCGTATCGTGGCGGAGTGCAAAGCAGAAGTGCATTGCAGACTCCACCATGGAAGCCGAGTATGTAGCTGCTTCGGAAGCTGCTAAGGAGGCTGTATAGTTCCGGAACTACCTCTTGGATCTAGGAGTGGTCCCTAATTTGCCTAAGAGTATCATAATTTATTGTGATAACTCGGGTGCAGTGGCAAATTCTAAGTAACCCAGGAGCCACAAGGCGTCAAAACACATAGAGAGAAAGTACCATATCATACGAGAAATCGTAAACAGAGGAGATGTGCTAGTAGAAAAGATTGACACATTGGAGAACCTAGCTGATCCTTTCACGAAAAGCTTACTGCAAAAGACCTATGAGAAGCATGCTCGAGGGATGGGATTGCGGTTGATGCCACCCACTTAGAGAAAAACTTTCAGTATAAGTGGGAGAGGTGAAGTGAAGTTTTTGAAATAGCTAGTATTTAGACACATTGTATACTAAAAGTTTTGCTTTAGTATAAGTGGGAGATTGTTGGATTTGTATACTGAAAGCAAGAACTTTATGCTTGTATACAATGATTCATGTATTCACTATTCTTATATCCTATCTGATTGTGTTCATGATTGCATATGTATGTTCTTTATCTCTGTATAAGTAGATTATATGGTGTGTTGTAGATCACAGAAGACCATATAATTGGAATAACCTTAAGAGATATAATATGATCACAGCCGAAATAACTCTAGGACAAGTTATTGGTTTAGGCTGCAGTATAGATGGAAGTAGTTTGTCTTGGCTACTTGTCTATACTGGTACGTCATTACGTATTGATAGGACCACAGTTTGAGATGTATTCTTCTATCTGACTTAAGTGAAGAATCAAGATCTCGGTGACTTATAAATCTTAATACTAATAAGTATTTAGATATATATATTAATTCGTATATCACTTTGACTTACTATGGGTGAAAGTTATATACTAACTCGAGTACTCTGTATCTTGGGTGATAGCGGTTGATATATGATATTTGATTATCTGTATTAGTACCCGTATCCGGTATAGGATAATGACATCCCCTTAAGGAGCTCAATAAGGTTTATTACGCTAAACCCTGCAGGTTGATTAAGTTCAGGCGTAATAATAAAGTTTGAGTGGTACTGCTTAAGGAATTATTAAGAGATTAATTAATTTAAGCTGTCAGAGCTCTAATTAATTAATGGATGTCGGATATTTTAAATACGGAGATTTAATAAGTCTAAATACAAGCCCCGACTCATCACCGGCAATAAAGGGGTAAGTCAGTATCGGTTCTCTAGTGGAATGAACTGATATTTATAAATTAATTATGGTCTGGGCTGACCATAGATAAATTAATTTATTTGAGGCCCATCTTTATTCCTTGTATCTGGTCCCTGGGCTGGCCCAATGTCTCCTAGCCCAAGTAGGGCAGATTTTCGGCCCTCACTAGAAACTGGCGCCCCCTCCTCCTTTTCTGTATTATTAAATACAGCTGTCAGGTCTCAGGAAAACACACTGATAAAATTAGGGTTTTGAGAGAAGAGTGGGGCGCAGGAAACGTGAGGTGATTTTCTGTCTTGGGAATTTCCATAGCTCGTTGTCCATCCAACGTTGGGAATTGAGCGGGATACAGTCGAGAAGATCAGAGCTGGAGTCAGATTCTTTCGACACGATCATCAACAGTTTGTGCATCCGATTCTCAAGTAAGTTTTCCTAACACCTGTGTGCAGCTGTTAAATTCATAGGAGCATGTTAGGATTTAATCGTTGTATGATAAATTAATAATAACCAAGAAACGATCATCGGGCAAAGTGGAACGTTAATTCAATTTAATATTCCTTCAAGAATGACCTTTTTTTCGCTCTTGGTTGAAGATGAACAATATCTGGGATTTTTGTACTGGAATTTCAGGGCGCTGGAACGCGGTGGCCTTCAGGGCTCTGTTTCTTCGATTCCCCAATTTTGCAAAAGGCATAGGCTCTACAGCACTCAAGCGCCGCACTCCAGCTATGATCCAACTAGAAATTTACGGAGCTGGCTGCGCAGCTTAACAACGGAAGAGAGGGAGACCCGGAGCTGGCTGCGCAGCTTAATAACGGAGGAGAGTGAGACCCGGAGCTGGCTGCGCAGCTTAATAACGGAGGAGAGTGAGGACCGGATCTGGCTGCGCAGGGTCTCCACGAGCAGCATTTCTAAGGATTCGATTGAGTCCCTGCGCTGACTTGGTCTGGTTTCTTCCCGGCGATGAAAGCTTCCGTGCAGGGTTCTGGTAGTGCAGCTGTTCGCCGAAGCCGGAGACAAGAGAGATTTGAAGCCAGAGCCATAAATCTCCCGATTTATGGACCTGTTTTTGCTCATGGACCTGAATGGAAACCATCAGAAATTCGTGTTTATTTTCAAACGCAATAATCTCCCGATTGACAACGTCAATCTCAACCTAAATCTTTGAACCTTTAAACCAAGAACAAGGCGATTCATAGTCTTAGATATTTAGCAAAACTCATGTGTTCCACAGATAAACATTTTTCAAAGTAAAACTGAGATTAGCAGATCATAAAAGTCAATTTTCATCTTTCCTTGATGCAATTCAAAGGATGATAGAATCTAGAGAGATGAGTAGATGGCTTAGCTTTTATTTTCGTTTCTTCATGAGACCCAGGTCCTCCTTCGAATGGGTTTCCAATGAAACCCTCTTGTGTACTAATTTCATCCGTTGAATCCAGCAATGATAGCTCTATTTTGAAGGCCGAAGGCCAGCGACGTCCGCGGCGGCGGTGCGTAGCAGGTGGGGTCCAGAGATTGGGAATGCCCCCTGACATAAGAACCTTCAATCTGCTTATATGGCGCGGTCCCACGATCGGCATTAGAGCCGAGTGAGATTTGAGAGGGCTAGAGAATTCCATATTTGGTTTCTTCCCGGCGGCGAAAGCTTCGATGTAGGATTCCGATAGAAGGAATTTGAAATTTCTCGCGATGGTAACTCAAGAACGGCAACGATGCTCGCCAGACTTTGATAGCCGAAAATTACTGGTGATCTGCTGAGAAACACAAAGAAATACAAAGAAATATCAAGCTTTACCCAGATTTGTACGAAATTGTTGAGGGATACATATGAATAAAAAATTTGGGGGTTTTCTCCTCTGCCCATGCTTGTGAGCCCTCAATGCTCATTGAATCGAGAAATTAGTGGCCGCACTGGCGAATCGAGCTGGCCTGACTGAGCTACGTCTCAGAAAGAGAAACGACGCCGGAAAAGGCTGGTCGTCGGCCTCGCCGGACCAGCGGCTGAGCAGCCGCGGGTGGCCTGTGCTGTTGTGCGACGGTTAAAGCAGGGGATTGAGGTTGCACTAAAACCGGCTTGGGAGGATGGAGATTTTCCTGATATAACGTTTCCTTTCAGCTGCGAAGGCCTCGGTGGGCAGTTCAGATAAGACGGCGGTGGTTTGACCGGATTGAAGGCCGGATTTTCCATTTCGGGATCTCTCTCTAGGAATTCTGATTTCGGATTAGCTACAATTTTTGGAACTATGAACGACCCATCGCCGGCCCTCCTGCAACGATCTGGATGATCCAAGAACATGAACCCCAATCTAGTTAGGAAAACTTGAAAAAACCCCTCCTCTACGAACAGTCACCCAAATCCCTAATTTCCCAAATTCTTTTCGATGAACAGTAATTTGCTTCCCCCAATTTCCCAAAAAATTTTTGATGAACAGTAATTTGCTTCCCCCCAGTTTCCCAAAAAAAAAAAAAATTAGGGGCTCGTCGGAACTCACGACGTAGCCCCCCTTTCCCACAGACGGCGCCAGTTGGTGAGGCACAGAATCACCAACACCTAAACTAGAAACTAGAAAGCAATAAACGACATGCGGATTTACGTGGTTCGGTCGTTAAGACCTACATCCACGGGAGTTCTTCGTTGGTTTTCACTATGACTCAAGAAAGTTTACATTTTACAAGTGTGTTGCTCCCAATTGAATCGATCCTCCAGTTTTCCAATAGATGTGCTATTTATAGTTTGTGAGCAAACCCTAATTCTAAAAGCCCACTCATCTAGTCAATTGGGCCCAAAACTCAGTACAACGGTCATATTCCCGAAGTTGAACTATCATACGTAGCTGCGCGGGAAGGCTTCCTGGCTGCGTGGCTGCGCGGGCAAGCTTCTTGGCGGCGCAGGAAGGCATCCTGGCTGCGTGGCTGCGCGGGCAAGCTTATTGGCTGCGCAGGAAGGCACCTTGGCTGCGTGGGATAGTACATTGGCTGCGCGGTTGCGCGGGCAAGCTTCTTGGCTGCGTGGGAAGGCATCCTGGCTGCGTGGCTGCGCGGGCAAGCTTCTTGGCTGCGCAGGAAGGCATCCTGGCTGCGTGGCTGCGCGGGCAAGCTTCTTGGCTGCGCAGGAAGGCACCTTGGCTGCGTGGGATAGTACATTGGCTGCGCGGCTGCGCGGGCAAGCTTCTTGGCTGCGCGGGAAGGTTTCTTTGTGCAATCATTCTTCACTCCATCTACTTAGGTGGATTTATTACTCTTTTATCTAAGATATTCGATCGTACCTGCGCTGTTAGTTTCTGTAATAATAATAATAATAATAATCATAATAAGGTAAAATAGGCTTGGATTGCTAAGCACAGCGCTGATGAGTATTCCAGTCCTCATCAAAAAGATAAATAGATTATATGTATGAAGACATATAACCCAGAGTAAATTTCTCGATCAAGTTCAAAACAACTTAAACATTATGACACTACCGTAAGAAATAGAAATACGGTAAAAGGGAAAATCATCCGAACATAAGCCCCGCCAGCACCAGTCCAATCTTCCTCCTTGCTTATCCTGCACGTTTAGAAATACATGCAGGGCGTGAGTATAGAATAATCAGTGGGCATACGCCGAAAAAAACAAGAAAGTTGCTCTTAGAGCTATAGATTGAACTTGCCACATTAAGCAACACACACAAGGGTTTTAGTTTAAAAGAACATGTGCATGTAGTTTTAATCATAAACATCATAAATAAGCGTCTGCAGACAAGTACTCGTCATGTATGTACCGCATCTACAACTTATCATCATCAAAGGTACTAAGAAGTAGGCCTCCTTCTCAAGCAACGTGACTGGCCAACCCGAAAGATGGCTCGCGGTCACCTCTGTGTACACAGTCCCGCTTGTGGCAGGACCCGAATTCGTCTCATCTCATCAGTAGAGGGTAACATATTGGCTCATCATCATAAAACTTGGCAAGTCAATAGTTCTCAAACATCATTCATCTCAAAGCAGTAAAACAACTCATAAACGTCATCAAAACAGTTTAGAAAGCTCGTATAATATGTATACTCAAGATAATGCCCACCTGGCAAACTAAGCTTACTCTCGTAGTACTCGAGGTGAACTCACTTCCATCCTCTGCTCGTATCATCAGATATCATCAACATCGTAGATGGTACATAGGATAAAATAAACCTCAGTTAGAAACTTATTTACTAAAGACTCCACTCCTATCCCAACGCTATCCCATCACTCATCTTCTATATACTTCACTCATCTCAATTCCTAAGTATATACATATATGTTGGAAATATGATTTTGACCATAATCTGAAATTAATTATTTAATTAAATATTTGTTACTTAATTGAAATATTTATTGGATGTTAATCTATGTCTCGAATAGATGAACGTGATATACTTGAAGTCTCAAAACCGATTTCCGATGAGTGAGATATTGTATGTCGAAGTTTGGATGTTGAGTAGGGGAATAACACTTGGAAGTGTTATCCCACTTTGGACGAGTTGGGCTTCATGACTTGGGCCTTATCTTCTCTTCTTTGTTGGCCCAACTGAGCTTGTTTCCAGCCCAACCACCGAAGCCCACTAGGTCAGCCCAAGACTGCAAAGTGGCAGAACAAGCTTCGTCCAGCCTGTAGCAGTTTTGAAATTGCACAGCCCTTAAATTCTGCAATTGAAGGAGAATCAATTTTGCAACTTACAATTCAAATGGATTTGAATTGTGCAACATCCATAACAGCTCCGTGCTGTTGATTGCACTTTAATCCTCCATATGTATGAGAGTTGCCTATAAATAGGCGTCTAGAGCATAGCATTCTATACGTGAAAAATTCTGCAATTTTACTGTCATTCTTTGCATAAAACACTCAGTTCTTGATCCCATTCCGTTCGCTGGAGCTCGTCGGATTGTGGTGCTACATCCAATGAGACGTCGCCGGTTTACCTTTGGGGAAGATTCGCCAACACCGTGAGCACTACCGGGGCAATAATCTTCTTACGGAAGAGATTCATCTCGACTCGGCGTTTTCCACCTCCACGGAGCTACAGAAGAGCAAAGGAGGCCCCCAACCAGATCACCCTACTAAGAAGACTGAAAAGCAGATTTCAGTCAAAGATCGGGGAAGGAACATCAAGAGTCAAGAAGAATCTTCCTCACCCATCGAGGAGGAAGAAAGACCACATCAGTCAGAGACTGACATCAGTTCAGTTTCAGAAGGAACAACATCCATAGAGACCAAACAATGCTGAGTCCAGACGAGCCAAGCGACATCCACGACAACAAGCTACTAGACATCAGTCGAGTCTCCAAAAGTCTGCAAAGACTCGAGTATCTCAGGAAAGATACTTCGCCGAGCAAAGAAGACCTCAACCACTCATCAGACAGAACTACTACAAGAGTGAGGCCTTCAAAAGGATTTCTCAACAGAAGAATGCTCATGTGCCAACTAAAGCGCCAACGACGTCAATCAGACAATCAACAAAGCGCAAGAGACCAACCAGACCAATTCTGAAGCAGATATGGGTTCCAAAGGGAACTCGAGCTAACATCGAAGGACCCAAAGCTTGATTGGGTGCCTGAAGCTACTCTTCCTTGCAGGTCAATGTCAGGAAATATAAAAAGAAGGAAGAGGTTAAAGCTTCAATCAGAACGTGGTATCTGGATAGTGGCTGTTCGAAGCACATGACGGGCTACAAAGAATATCTATCTCAGTACGTTGAGAAAGCTGGATCCAAAGTTGCATTCGGAGACAACTCAATCGGAGAAACAAAAGGCTACGGTGTGCTCAACATGGGTAACGCCAGTATCAGTAATGTTAGCTTTGTTTCTGGTCTAAAACATAATCTGTTGTCTGTGAGTCAATTTTGTGACAGTGGTTTCACAGTGAAGATCAAGAAGGATGAATTCACTGTTAGAAACAATCAAAAGAAGGTGGTTCTGAAAGGATTCAGACAAGGGAGTCTCTACGTCGTTTCTTGGGAAGACAGCCCTCCAGAAACATGCCAGATCAGCAAGAGTAGCTCGGAGCTCAACTAGCTGTGGCACAAGAGACTCAACCATCTCAACTTCAAGACGATCAATAAACTTGCTAAACATCAACTGGTAGAAGGCCTTCCTTCTATTGTGTTCCAGAAAAAGCAAGAATGTGAAGCATGCCTAAGAGGAAAGCAGACGCGTATGTCATTCAAGTCAAAGTCAGGACACTCCTCTGAAAGGATTCTGCATCTACTTCACATGGATCTGTTTGGCCCTATCACTCCAAGAAGCTACAATAGTAGGAAGTACACCTTAGTAGTTGTGGATGATTATTCATGATATACTTGGGTTATCTTTCTCTTCAAGAAGAAAGAGACGCTGGAGGAACTGCCAAAGCTGCTGAGAAGACTGAGCGTTGAAAAGGAAATCAACATCATCAGCATCAGATCAGATCGTGGGACTGAGTTCCTCAATACTGTCATTCGTGAGTATTGTGACGAACAAGGAATCAGTCATCAAACTTCTGCAGCAAGAACTCCACAGCAGAACGGAGTTGCAGAAAGAAGAAATCGGTCTTTGAAGGAAGCAGCAAGGACGATGCTAGTCGAATCAAAACTCCCCTTGAAGTTTTGGGCCGAAGCAGTCAACAACGCATGCTACACACAGAATCGCTCCTTCCTCACTCAGAGACATGGAAAAACTCCATACGAGCTATGGAAGAACAGAAAGCCTTCGATTGCCTACTTTCATGCTTTCGGTTCTAAATGTTTCATCCACATCAATGATAAGAAGAAGTTGAACACTTTCGATAGCAAGGCTGATCCAGGAGTCTTCCTTGGATACTCTGGAACAGAACGTTCAAGCAAAGCCTATCGAGTGTTTAATTCTCAAACTCTTTGTGTTGAAGAAACACCTCATGTGATCTTTGATGAGTCTACAGATGGTTTCAGGGAACAAGAAGCTGAAAAGTGTGTCCAAAACACTGAAGGTTCCAAAGCTGAAATCCACAACACCGAGCCCTCTACTGTCTTGGTGTGGGGACCAGGCAAAGATGAAGATACTGATATGCTTCAGTATCAGAAGATCATCCAAAGGTCTGAAGTTCAGACTGGAGCCAATGCAGACGGCAACAGTCAAGGGGGAACTCCAGTTACTGAAGATCGAGTTGAACGTGGTGAAGCAGATCCAGCTCAACTCTCCCCTGTTCCAGAAGGTGCTCAACACCTCAGAACTATTCTGACCGAAGAAGCCCCACCATCTACAGAAGAGATCAAGAAGTATCGAAGATGGTTTGAACTCCACTCAAAGGAGAACATCATTGGAAAACCATCAGATGGCATCAAGACTCGGAGATCAATGTGCATCCTCGTCTTCGACATCAATCAGAACTGCATCAACGAAGATAAGAATTTCAGCTGTTTCTTATCATCTACAGAGCCCAAGGATATTGAAGAAGCTCTGAAGTCTACTCAGTAGGGCCATCGCAATGCTAGAAGAACTAAATGAATTCAACCGAAATTCAGTTTGGAAGCTTGTGGATTGACCAGACGATGCAAAGGTGATTGGCTTGAAATGGATTTTCAAGAACAAGGAAGATGAAGAAGGAAACGTTGTGAGAAACAAAGCAAGGCTTGTGGCTAAAGGATACAGTCAAGAAGAAGGAATCGACTACGACGAGACATTCGCCCCAGTTACCAGATTGGAAGCAGTCAGACTCTTCTTAGCCTTCGCAGCTCACAAAGGTTTCAAGGTACACCAAATGGATGTCAAGTGTGCATTTCTCAATGGAGTGCTCACAGATGAAGTCTATGTAGAACAACCTCCAGGATTTGAGGTTGCTGGACCAAAAAAGGTGTACAAGCTGAAGAAAGCGCTCTATGGATTGAAGCAAGCACCAAGAGCGTGGTATGATACTCTCTCGGAGTATCTTGTTGAACAAGGTTTCAAGAAAGGATCTGTGGACAGAACTCTGTTCACTCTCAAAGAAGGAGAAGGTCTCTTGCTTGTTCAGATTTATGTCGATGACATAATCTTCGGATCCAAATCCGAACACATGTGCAAGAAGTTTGCTGACATCATGACCAACAAGTTCCAAATGTCCATGATGGGAGAAATGAATTTCTTTCTCGGATTGCAAGTCAAGCAGACCAACGAAGGGATACTGATCAGTCAGTCCAAATATGCCAAGGAACTGATAGCCAAGTTCGGTATTCAGCACATGAAGTCAGTCAAGATCCCAATGAACACAAACTGGAAAGTTGATCCAGGTTCAGAAGGAAAATCTGTCTCTTCGACGAAGTACAGAGAAATCATTGGATCTTTGCTGTATTTGACTGCGAGCAGACCAGACATCGCATTTGCAGTCGGGGTATGTGCAAGATATCAATCAAATCCAAAAGAAGCTCATTTGGATGCAGCAAAGAGGATTATGAGATATCTCAAAGGCACACCTAATTTAGGATTGTGGTATCCAGCAGACAACGACATCAAGCTCACCGGATATTCAGATTCAGACTTCGGTGGATGCAAGCTTGATCGCAAATCAACCTCCGGAACATGTCAATTCCTAGGCAACAAGCTCATATCTTGGTTTTCAAAGAAGCAGACTTCAGTCGCCACCTCTACAACTGAAGCTGAATATGTTGCTGCCGGAAGCTGCTGCTCACAAATCCTGTGGTTAGTCCATCAACTAAAGGACTATGGGATCGACGAAAAGGAAGTTCCTATCTATTGCGACAGCTCCAGTGCTATTGCAATCTCCCAGAATCCAGTTCATCACACCAGAGTGAAACATATTGCCATTCGACATCACTTCATTCGTGATCATGTCGAAAAGAAGAATATCTCTGTGGAATGGATTCCCACTGCTATTCAGAGAGGGGACCTGCTGACCAAGGCTCTTCCAGAAGAGAGGTTCAATGATCTATGTGGAAAGATCGGCCTCACAACCCTGAAGAGTGATGCTGTGTTTGAAGACTTTCTCAGACAGTCATGCTGACTGGTGGTCAACCAACTGCTGATTCTACGATCGCCAACGTGGAAAGCAATGAAGTCCGAAAGCTCATCTGAAGAAGAAATCATCCTAATGAAACAACCAGGATCAAGTGGTATCAACTGACTACGATGTTCAGTTGATCAGTAAGTATTTTAGATGCTTACTTTCTAAATCAGTTATTTCAGTTAAGAGTTTTTAAGTTTTTAGTTCAAAACCTTTTCTCTTACTGATCAGTTTCTTTCAAAAACTTTAACTGATTGTTGGAAAATGGAATATCCGAGAAGGACAAGAATTTTTAAAAAGGGAAAATCTGTTTTGATTAAACTTGTCCTGATCTTTTACCAAAAATCTTTCCAACCTTTTTGCCTCTGCAATAAATTTTTTTTGAAAAGCTCATTGATCGGCCTCATCAACCCTGAAGAGTGATGCTGTGTTTGAAGACTTTCTCAGACAGTCATGCTGACTGGTGGTCAACCAACTGCTGATTCTACGATCGCCAACGTGGAAAGCAATGAAGTCCGAAAGCTCATCTGAAGAAGAAATCATCCTAATGAAACAACCAGGATCAAGTGGTATCAATTGACTACGATGTTCAGTTGATCAGTAAGTATTTTAGATGCTTACTTTCTAAATCAGTTATTTCAGTTAAGAGTTTTTAAGTTTTTAGTTCAAAACCTTTTCTCTTACTGATCAGTTTCTTTCAAAAACTTTAACTGATTGTTGGAAAATGGAATATCCGAGAAGGACAAGAATTTTTAAAAAGGGAAAATCTGTTTTGATTAAACTTGTCCTGATCTTTTACCAAAAATCTTTCCAACCTTTTTGCCTCTGCAATAATTTTTTTTGAAAAGCTCATTGACATGACAGAATGTAATGATGCCTTTCAACTTTTTGAAGACACAGTCCCTCGCAGTGACGGCGGACGCAAATTCTTTCTTCAATTGCATTTTAGGCACAGTTTTCGAAAAACCCTTTCATCTTCTTACATGGTTCACATCTTGTCTATTTATACCATGTTGTCTTCTCAATTTTTCTGCATCAACTAACAACTCTCCACAGCCTTCACTGTGAGATAATTTTTCAATATTTCCAAAGTTGCGGAGAAAAATTGTTCCGACGAAAGGAGAAATCTATGACTGCAAAGTCATGGAGTGGAAGAATGACGCTCACATACCTGGTCTTCACCGGACCCTTCCACTGGATCTCAACGTCTCTCCGACGTCAAAGTTTGCTCTACCCTCACTTGTATCCAGCGAAGCGAGTGTCTTCCATCCTCATGCCCGGTGCATCGGTTTGAAGTACCTGTCTGAAATAGGACAGACTTCATCGTCTTCACCGAAAGGTCTCTCACCTTTTGTGGAGCTTCGATGCGGAGCAACAACAATGAGCAAGAACTCATTGTCCACCGGCGCTACATCAACAGTGAGACCCTCACAATCTCCACTGAATTGACGTCCCCTCACTTCTCCAAACCTCTGCTTCTCTTCTTGTCTCCCTCATCATTTCTCTCTTCTTCCTAACCTCCTTCTAAGCCTTCGCCTTCTGCATCCCCAATGACCCCAATATCTTCCTCCTGCGAACTTACCTTCGCATGGTCTTCGCTTCCTTCTTAGGTTCGTCCTTCTTTTTGATGTTGCCAAAAAGGGGGAAAGACGTAAAATCTTATGAACTTAAGTCGGTTAAGCAACATGATCATCCTATTTCATCCGATGATCATGAGGAAGATTAGCCAGAGGAAAAGACCTCAAATCAACGGAAAACAAGTGAGAGTGGAACAAGCTTAGGAACATGAAGACACGAAGACAGAAGATGAAGATCAAGAAGTTCAAGGCGCAGCCAAGCAGACTGCTGGAGTCCATGGGTTTCCCATGTTGTTTTTGTTTTTTCTTTTTACTCCAATGTAAGTCTTGCTCTGTACCTCGACTGATGGCTTATCAGTCTTTATTAATGAAAAGAACTTCTTTTTGATCTCAACCTGAAGACAATGACTCTTTGTCCAGGCTCTGATTATGGTTTTTCTGTCTTCTCCTTATTCTGTTTTTAGAACTGTTTCGTTCTTAACTTTAAGTACAAGTGTTTAGGTTCTATTGTTAAGGGGGAACTGTTTTCACCCCAGTTTTAAAACTTGTACTGTGAGTTCAGTCTTTTTGCTGTCTAAAACTGCTGTATGGTTTTTGCATCATCAAAAAGGGGGAAATTGTTGGGAACCTTGTGGAATATCCTAACCCTTGTTTTGATGATACCAAAACTCATAGGACTTAACTGTAATAGACTAGAATCGTTTTTGAACTCAAGTGTTATAGTTCGTTTCTAGTATAGCTTGCGGTGTCGAAGACTGAAGACTGAAGACTGCAGATACCAACTGAAGTATCAGTTGAAGAATCAGTTGAAGACTGATTAATTAATGCGCGCAAAGGACTGATACTAAAGTCAAGTATCAGTTGAATATTCCTCCTAGGACTGATCTTCCAACGTTCAGAGGAAGCCACGTACGCACAAGTACAGCCGCATTAAATGCAGAGATCTCAGGATCTTATCTCTGCAGAGGTCATTCCTATCTGGTGGTTACTTTTCAGAGACATCACATCTCCTGTCCATCAAAGAGAGCCGTTTCCACCCAGACAAGGAACCTCGAAGATTGAAGCCTCAGCCTAAATTTGAATTGCTCTCCAACGGAAGAAATCTTGAGGACAATTTACGCCAACGGATCTATTCAAGAGTTCTCCTACAAATAGCGCTCGAGGATCACTTCAACCTTCACCGATTCAACGACATAAGCTGAAGCTCTGTCAAAATTGCTACTCAGCCTTAAGCTTAAACTCCCCAAAGCTTGAATCGAAGAAGAGAATTCCTAAGCCAAAATCAGTCACTGCTGATTACATACATTCTCTTAGACCCTAGGCATATATCTGTTTACCCAGAAGCCAAAGGTCAAACTTGCTTCAAAGAACTTGTTCTTTGTAAGTATAGTTGGCACTCGTTCAAACCTCCCCCCCATAAGAGTGTTTTGAGTGATTCGGAGGTCAGAAGGGTTTTCTGACTCTGAGAGTCTTAGCACGGGTTGTGTTAAGCAAGGGAAATCCTACGTGAGTGAAGCGTGGGTACTGGAGAAGGGTTTTCTTCAGTATACGGTTGTGTGCACCCGGCAAGCACATGGTACGGTTTGCAGTGCACCAGTGAAGCACTTGCGGAGTGGATTGTTGGTCTGATCAACCAACCGTGGATATAGGAAAGGGTTTTTCCGAACCACGTAAAATAAAAATAAAAATAAAAATAAAACGATAAACTAAAACTGAACAAATTCAGCTAAAATGTTCAATGTGAAAATCCTTATCCCTAGTCATTCTCCACATCCATGGCCACTTCAACCGTGATACTGCAAAACTGAAAAGATAAAGAGTGAGCATATTGAAAATATACTCAGTGAGGAACATAACAAAATATTCATATACGTCACATACGTAATCAAATCACGTTATCATACTTGCAAACATACGCCAAGAGACCGGAGCCCCTTGACAAACATAATCATAGTTTGAGTCGATGGCTTAAGTCCCATGACCAAACACATACATAGATCAATGGCTTAGGTCCCATGATCAACTTATCAACATAGATCAATGGCTTAGGTCTCATGATCGCACATAACATCATAGATCAATGGCTTAGGTCCCATGATCGCACATAACAACATAGATCAATGGCTTAGGTCCCATGATCGCACATAACAACATAGATCAATGGCTTAGGTCCCATGATCACACATAACAACATACTCATAAGATGCACGTAAACAAGTAATCAAACGCGATAATAAAAACATATATAACCATATGAATAAGAGTAAAATCCCTCACCTTAACTAGCTTTCAAATCTCTTGACGAATCCTAATTGTATATATTCCGAAACGAACGTTTTTTTTTTAAAAACTCTATGCGGAAAAACAAAGAAAGAAACAAAAATATCAGAACTTTTTCGTGTTGTTGTGTGCATGTGACCTCTATATATACAAGTTTTTGGGAAAAGTATTGATAATCAAGAATTTGATGATTTGAGTAAATCCCTTCGGTCACTCAAATATATATACGTATTTATATATAATATAAAGAATTTGTTTAGTGAAATATTACTATTTTAAGCTATATTCCAAATACAGATTAATCTAATTATTAAAACTAATCATAATAGAATAAGAATTAACTAAATATTTAAATAGCTTCTATAGACCATTCGGTCAATGCGCAATAAAAAAAAAACCACAATTAAGACATCAATCCAAATTTAAATTTTTAAAGAACAAAAGCGTTAAATAATTTTTCTTTCATATACAAATACATATATATATATATATATATAATGATTGCCTACATAATATTCTTTTATTTATATGTTCGATTAAGAGTAAATAACTATACATATTAACCTAATCTATAAAGGATTGCCACAAATCTATTTTTATTAGAATAATCACTACAATAATAATAATAATAATAATAATAATAATAATAATAATAATAATAATAATCTAGATAAAATTAATGGTGCATATCTATATGTATCATTTAATTATCTAAAAAAATAATAAGCTACTAATAATTAAACTTATATAATAAATCTAAATATTTGGGGTGTTACAACCTATCCCACTTAAAATAATTTCGTCCTCGAAATTTCTAATCATACCTCATTCGTGCCATCTAAACAATTCACAATTACACCTATTTCTAACGAAGCTAAACATAATAGTACTAGAACATAAAAGCATAAAACAAAAATATGTCATGTAAAACATCATAACTGTCATATACTTGAACAATTAGAACACATACATTGGAGTCGATGCAGCGCATGAGTTTCGAATGACTAGCTTTACTTAACTTTTTGAAAGCCATTTTTTTTAAACACGAGTCTACAGGAACGTAGACCCGCTCTGATACCACTATGTAACGCCCCAATTTTCATAAACTTTTCAATATAAAATCTTTGAAAAACTAATAGATAAAATAAAATTTCTTGACTATCAATAGTTTAAAAAAATAATTTAAAATCAACTTGACAAAACTAAGGTAGTAACATAAAATAAAAATAAAAATAAAAATAAAACGATAAACTAAAACTGAACAAATTCAACTAAAATGTTCAATGTGAAAATCCTTATCCCTAGTCATTCTCCACATCCATGGCCACTTCAACCGTGATACTGCAAAACTGAAAAGATAAAGGGTGAGCATATTGAAAATATACTCAGTGAGGAACATAACAAAATATTCATATACGTCACATACATAATCAAATCACGTTATCATACTTGCAAACATACGCCAAGAGACCGGAGCCCCTTGACAAACATAATCATAGTTTGAGTCGATGGCTTAAGTCCCATGACCAAACACATACATAGATCAATGGCTTAGGTCCCATGATCAACTTATCAACATAGATCAATGGCTTAGGTCCCATGATCGCACTTAACATCATAGATCAATGGCTTAGGTCCCATGATCGCACATAACATCATAGATCAATGGATTAGGTCCCATGATCGCACATAACAACATAGATCAATGGCTTAGGTCCCATGATCGCACATAACAACATAGATCAATGGCTTAGGTCCCATGATCACACATAACAACATAGTCATAAGATGCATGTAAACAAGTAATCAAACGCGATAATAAAAACATATATAACCATATGAATAAGCGTAAAATCCCTCACCTTAACTAGCTTTCAAATCTCTTGACGAATCCTAACTGTATATATTCCGAAACGAACGTTTTTTTTTTTTTAAACTCTATGCGGAAAAACAAAGAAATAAACAAAAATATCAGAACTTTTTCGTGTTGTTGTGTGCATGTGACCTCTATATATACAAGTTTTTGGGAAAAGTATTGATAATCAAGAATTTGATTTGAGTAAATCCCTTCGGTCACTCAAATATATATACGTATTTATATATAATATAAAGAATTTGTTTAGTGAAATATTACTATTTTGAGCTATGTTCCAAATACAGATTAATCTAATTATTAAAACTAATCATAATAGAATAAGAATTAACTAAACATTTAAATAGCTTCTATAGACCATTCGGTCAATGCGCAATAAAAAAAAAACCACAATTAAGACATCAATCCAAATTTAAATTTTTAAAGAACAAAAGCGTTAAATAATTTTTCTTTCATATACATATATATATATATAATGATTGCAGAAGACTCTATTATGCAGGTTGCTGGGGAACAAACAGTTGGGGGACGTCATTTTAATGACTGCAGAAGACTCTATTATGCAGGTTGCTGGGGAACAAAGGATCGAACAGCTGGGGGACGCATCGGAGAAGGTGGCAGCAGGCTCATATCAAGCTTCTCTTCAGGTGGAGAAAAGGAACGAACAGTGGGGGGACGTCACGGAGAATGTGGCAGCAGACTTGACTCAAGTTTCTCTTCAGGTGGAGCGACAGGGGAGGGATCGGGAGATCATGCTTTAGCAAGCTGCGCAGAGCGCTCATGCTTCTCATTTGGCTGACCAACCAGGCAAGGAAACGAAAAATCTCGCTATAGAAAATGATATGAAAGTGGAAAGGTTTCAGCATGAGATCTTGGGCTCAAGCTTACCTAAATGTGGCAGAGGGCGTCCTCCTAAAAATTATCAGAATGCGCGCAATCATAATAAGGCTCTCCTTCTTCAGCAAGAAAGTATTAAAAACCGTCTCCGGAAGGCAGCTGATGCTGGGCATCAACCACGTGATTACATTGTTGATTATCAAGAGTCGGATAGTTTGCAGGCTATGGACAACGTAGCAAACAAATGGTGGGATAAGGAAGCGGAGCTTGGGTCTTCTCAGCCCAGAAACAATCAATAATTCTTATGAATTTTCTGGTTTGGAACGTCCGGGGCTTTTTCGGACGAATCTAAATCTCTTCTTAAGGAGCATTGTCATTCCTTTTTGCCTTTACTTGTAGGCATTATTGAGCCTAAGAAAAGCCTTCATAAAGTTCGCCAGAGCTATTGGAGTTCGATTAATTTGGTCCCTCGCCATCAAAATTGTCGACAGCCTCGGAGGTCGAACATCTGGTTGCTCACTAGCCCGTCTGTTCAGACCACGATCCTGCTCTCTTCGGATCAGGCCATTATTGCTGATTGTGTTCGGCAAACTTACTTCTTCAGAGTTGCTGTTGTGCATGGTGCTATTGATCACGTTTCTCGGCGTGCCTTGTGGACTGATCTTCTTTCCTTTGTTGATGGGAACACGGTGTTTATTGGCGACTTCAACGCCGTTAAGGGTGCTCATGAGCGACGTAGCTTGGCGGCGCCTTTGAGAAGTTCCTGCAGTGAGTTTTGCGACTTCATCGAGGCTTCGGATATGATCGAATCGCCTTCCTCTAGCATTCGTTTTACGTGGTCTGGTCGGAGATTACTTCCTCGACACATGGAGTCTAGATTGGACAGGGCGTTCTTCTCTCTTGGCTTTGCGAATTTGTGGGCTTCGATTAACACCCATGCGCTCCCAAGGCTTACTTCTGATCACTCTCCCTTGATTTTCCAATGCAGCGATGAGATGGGTAAGGGGAGACGTTTCAAATTCTTGAATATGTGGACTTCTCACCCTAACTTTCTTGAGAGAGTGGCGTCTTCTTGGGATGCGGCGACTGACGTCCGTTGTCCTATTTTTAAAATCATGTTCAAGCTCCGTCGTCTCAGAAATGATCTTAGGGCGTGGAATAAAGATGTGTTTGGGCAGGTGGATATGCAGATCAATTCGGAGCAAATCTCTTTGCTTGACGTTCAGAATAGGATTTCTGATCAGGGATACACGGACATTCTTTTTGAGGAGGAGGTCAGTCATCAAGCTCGGTTGTCTTCTTTGCTTGCCAGGAAAAACAGTCTTTTGCAACAAAAAAGTCGTGCGCACTGGCTTACTGATGGTGACCGGAACACTTCTTTCTTCCATCGTGCTTTTCGCTTCCGAAAGCAAAATCACAGGATTGAGCACTTTAAGATTGGCGATGTTGTCTCGTATGATCGGGGGAATATTCAGCAGCATATTATTGATTTCTTTTCCTCTCTTTTTAAGGATGAAAGCCCCAGTAACGTGAATTGAGATCTGCTGGAAGGTATTATTGACCATATTGTGTCTGAGGATCAGAATGGGAAGCTCACGCGTATTCCTGATGATGAGGAGATTACGGCTGCGGTTTTTAACTTGGATGCGAACAGCTCGTCGGGGCCGGACGGGTTTTCTGGGAAGTTCTTTCAGAACTGCTGGAGCATTATCCGTTTGGATATTCTCTCTGCGGTGCGTGCTTTCTTCCTCAATTCTTATCTGCCTGCAGGTTGCAATGCTAGCATCTTAATTTTGATCCCAAAAAAAGATGTGGTGGAGACGGTGGCAGATTTGAGACCTATCATTCTGTCAAATTTTCTCTTCAAAATTATTTCCAAAATCCTCGCTACCAGATTGGGTGAAGTGGCGGCCGTTGGGGTGTCGCCAAACCAATTGGGTTTATTGGAGGTCGTTCGATTCATGACTGTATCATGCTTGGCTCTGAAGGTTTTAGCTGCATGAATCGCACGGCCAAACACTCGAATATGGCGTGCAAAGTGGATATTCGCAAAGCCTTTGATACTATGCGCTGGGATTTTATTCTGAACGTGCTCAGGGTTAATGGTTTTCATGAAAAGTTCATTGAATGGATTTCCATTATCTTCAGCTCTGCCCGGATTTCCATTCTTTATAACGGGCAGTTGAGTGGCTACTTCGCTTGTTCCAGGGGGGTTAGGCAGGGTGATCCTCTCTCTCCAATTCTTTTTGGCATTGTAGAGGACGTTTTGAGTCACTTATTCCTCAATTGTGTGACCTCTCGCCACATCACTCCCATGGATTTCAGTAGAAGGGCTTGTTTTCCTTCTCATTTGCTTTATGCTGATGACATCTTGATTTTCTGTACGGCGTCGATGAAAAATGCTCACAAAATCAAAGAAATCCTGGATTTATATGGTGATATTTCGGGACAAATTTGTAACCCTGCTAAGTCTCACGTTTTCTTTGGAAGGGGCGTTTCTTGCATTATGAAGAATCGAGTGGTTAGTGAGCTTGGTTTTGCGATGGGATCTTTGCCGGTTACCTACTTGGGAGTCCCAATTTTTTCTGGCCCCATGCGTGCTTCTTACGTGATTGGTATTTATGATAAGATTGTTAATAAGTTTTCAAGCTGGAAGGGGCTACACTTATCTATGGCTGGCAGAATTTGCTTGGTTCGTTCTGTGATCCAAAGTTCGGTGACACACTCTATGATGATCTATAGATGGCCTAAATCTCTTATTTACAAACTGGATAGGAAGTGCCGCAATTTTATATGGTCGGGACATGTGGACAAAAAGCCTTCATGCCCGGTGAGCTGGTCTAGGGTTTGCGCTTCTCGGTCGGAGGGTGGCCTCGGGGTTAGGTCATTCTCGGCGATGAATAGAAGTTTCTTGATGAAGATGGCCTGGAGGCTTGTGCAAGGCCGCGACTTCGCTCCTTCGGTCCTGGCTACGCACTATTTGTCGAATTTTGGCTATGCCAAGATGTTCTTGGCTTCTTCGCCGTTCTGGACTGGCGTGAGGGAGCATGTGAACTCCTTGGTGATTGATTCTTATTCCTATATTGGCACTGGAGAACATATTTATTTCTGGCATGACGATTGGCTGGGTTACAAGTTGGCGGACAAGCTTCATATTCCGCCTTTTATGAGAGACTTCTTGCAGCAAGCTGTGAGTGATTACTTCTATGATGGAGTTTGGCATTTCACTCCGGATTTTATTATTCAGTTTCCTGATCTTGTGGTGGATATTCTGTTGCTTCCGATTGGGGAGGAGAGTGACACTCGCTTCTGGAAACCTTCAGTTAGTGGGGAGGTTTCGGCCTCTCTTGCCTATGTTTCGCAGTCTCCGCACTTCCCCAAAGTCCTTTGGGGAACTTGGATCTGGGAGCGTTTTATTCCTGACAGAAGATCACTTGTCACCTGGCGGATTCTGCATTTGAAGATGCCGACTTTGGATGGTCTGATCAAAAGAGGCATGCACGACCCCAATAGATGTGTGATGTGTGGGTTGGCTGAGGAGTCTATTGACCACTTGTTTTGGAATTGCAGTGTTATTCGGCAGACGTGGGTGGTTTTCTTTGATTGGTTTGACAAGGCGCACATTTTGGATTGCTTGGATATTCATAGCATGCTGGCTGCTGCCTGGAACACGGATTTCAGTCCGTTGGTTCGGTCATATTGGAAGGCTGGGGTGATTAGTTTTATTTGGAAAATCTGGGATTTCCGCAATCAAGTGACTTTTAATGATGCTAGTTTCCACCCGAATATGATTCTTGGATTCCTTAAAGTCACGTTTAAGGAGATGGATTCCAATTTCCCTAAGCTTGGGCGTTCTCATAACTCTTGGCAGGATTATTTGGTGCTTAGGCGGATTGGGGTTGCTATGCGTGCTGTTCCTCCTCCTATGATGATTGAGGTCCACTGGTGGCTGCCGGCTGGGCAGTGGATTAAAGTCAATACTGACGGTTCGGCGCTTGGGAAACCTAGGAGCATTGCGGCGGGTGGTGTGTTTCGTGATAACTGGGGTGCGGTTCGCGGTTGTTATCACTATAAAGGGGGCTCGGGGTTTGCTTTTGAAGCGGAGCTTTTGGTGGTCATGCATGCCGTTAGAATTGCGAATTCTCGTGGTTGGCACTGGCTTTGGATTGAAGCGGACTCGTCTTATGTTGTCCAGCTTCTGCATTCACGTTCTCTGAATGTCCCCTGGCGTTTTTTACCGCTTTGGAAACAGACTTTAAATTGGCTTTCGAATTTTTGTCTTCAGATCTCGCATATTTATAGAGAAGGAAACAGCGCGGCGGATATTATGGCTAATCATGCCCGGATCGAAGGGTGGTGGCCTTTTGCTATTGAGGATATTAAGATTGTGGTGTCTTTAGATATGGCGACTCATAGTCGCGTTCGTATGAAGACTTGATGACATGGGGCTGTTTTGGGATGGACTTTTTGAGTGGTTGCTGCTCGGTTGGGGTTTCTTCGGTCTTCGTCTGGTTGGTGCTTGGATGCATCTTTCTCGAGGGCCTCGGCCTTGCTTTGGGAGGGCGTTTGTTTTCGGGTGGGTGGTAACTTGGCTCTCTGACTTGGGTTCGCTTTGGGCGAGGGAAGAAGCTTTGGCGACGGCGTATAACCGGCAAATTTTTCTTCTCTTCTGGCGTGTTCCGAGACAGGGGCAACGGCGTCATACCGGCCTCTATCTCGTTTGTTTTGTGATTGTTTGGGTTTGCTCTAAGCCGCTTTCCAGCTGGCTGCTGTTCGGTCTCGTGTTTGGTTTCAGGCGGTCGGAGACTCCCCGGCTTTCTGTCTTGGGGTTGCTTTGGGTGAGGGCGAGAGATTTGGCGACGGCGTATAACCGGCCAAACTTTCTTCTCACTTGGCGTCTTTTGGGACTTGGGCGACGGCGTCTTACCGGCGTATGTCTCGCTTTTCTGTGATCTTTTTTGGTTTACTCAGCGACGGCGTCTAACCGGCTGAGGTTTACCTATTTTTTCTCTTTGTTGGACGATGGCGACGGCGTATTACCGGCCATCGTCTTATTTGTTTTGCGTTATCTTGTTTCTGTTGTGACTGGTTTGAGCCGGGATTGTTTTGGGACGATGGTTAGGCCGGAGTTTCAGAAACTTTCCTTTCCGCTCTCCTGGTCGTGGTTTTTTCTCTTTAGACGAGCACTCTTTTTCCTTTTCTAGTTTTTCCCACGGGGTTTTCCATGAAAAGGTTTTAATGAGGCTCGGCCCTTAGTATGCTTTTTTGTGCTTTCAAGGGTTTTTCGTTCTTTTTTCCTTTTCTCTTTTTAATAAAATCGCATTTTAATAATATATATAATGATTGCCTACATAATATTCTTTTATTTATATGTTCGATTAAGAGTAAATAACTATACATATTAACCTAATCTATAAAGGATTGCCACAAATCTATTTTTATTAGAATAATCACTACAATAATAATAATAATAATAATAATAATAATAATAATAATAATAATCTAGATAAAATTAATGGTGCATATCTATATGTATCATGTAATTATCTAACAAAATAATAAATTACTAATAATTAAACTTATATAATAAATCTAAATATTTGGGGTGTTACAAGAGCCGACCTCCAGAGCAGAGCCGACTCCAGAGCAGAGCAGAGCTGACCTCCAGAGCAAAGCCGACCTCCAGAGCAGAGCCAACCTCCAGAGCAGAGCTGACCGCCAGAGCCAGAGCTGACTTCTAGAGCAGAGCTGAATTCCAGAGTCAGAGCAGACTTCCAGAGGAGACCCGATCCACAGCAGAGCAGCGAGTCCAGAGCAGACCCGTTCGACAGAGCCAGAGCAGCGAGCCCTGTTACTTACAATATATCCTTAAGAAATCACAAATCCTACTCTCGACTTATCACTCAAGTAGGGCTAGACTAATATCAATCAAGCACATAGACATACATAGACACATAAGACACATAGAATCACATATATAAGTTATCACATTCAAACACTGTTCTGCACTGTCTTAAACCAAAAATTTAATCCGTTTCACCTCGGACCTCTTTTGAGTTTGAGACTTATATGAATGGAAACTTCTTTGAGTCTAGTTTCATTTAAAAAAAAGTAGGTCGAAAAACTCCAAGTGGTTTAAGAGATATGACTGTTCTCCTACAGTCTACCATATCCGGCAGTTTTGTGCAATCCAAAGTTTTGATTTTTGAAAAATAGTAAACATTTCCGAAATGGATTGAAATTTGGTGGGTGACTATCTAACACAATAATATATTTACCATACAACTTTAGAAGGCAAAGATTTACAGGAAGCTACCGAAAAGGGTGATTCTAGTGTCTGCCTTTCGAAATTTTCAGTAGAAAGTTGCAGTTGAAGTTCTATATTTTGGAAAAATAGAAAATAAAGACCAACTGACTTAAAATTTTACAAGTATATTTAAGACGCATATATATACTCGTCATAAAAGTTTCAAGACTTTTGGATAACAAAATTCTGTCGAAAACAGTAGGTTAGTAGCCTTAAAAAGTTTCTCAAAATAACTCCAAACTTGAGCATAAAAGCAAATACTTAAACTCTGGACTTATTCGATGAAAAATTCTCAAAAATTCAAATTAAGCTTGTTAGAGTATTTCTTTACTCTATGTTTGGTTATCATTGTGTAGACCATATGTTATTTCTTCTTGTGTTGATGAAGCCCGAACAGAGCCAAGATCGCACCAGAGTTGATGTATGTGCAGAGCAGAACAGATTGTATGTGCAGAGCATACCAGAGCAGACTCTCTGTGCAGAGCACAGCAGACTGTATTGCAGAGCAGAGCAGACTGTCTGTGCAGAGCTGAAAATATCAGAGTAAACCTTCAGCGCAGAGCAGAGCTGAAGATGCCAGAGTTAACCTTCTTAGCAGAGCAGAGCTGAAGATGCCAGAGTTATTCTTCAGAGCAGAGCAGAGATGAAGATGACAGAGTGTACGACCAGAGCAGAGTAGATGTTTCCAGAGCTGGCGTGATGTTCTCGCCAGAGCAGAGTACATGTTTTCAGAGTGGTGTTCCCAGAGCAGAGCTGGCATTTTCCTAAGCTGTCGTTCTTATTGAGTTGCTTGAAGAGTCCGTTTCTTTGGGGTGTCTTCGTACCCTAGGACTCGCCGCGATATAAAAACCCTACTTGGGCCCTGCGTTGGTTTGGTGAGGCAGTCCATGGGCTCTCTTCTTCTTGGCAAGGGTTTTCATATTTAAAGAGAAGTTGTCGATCGTAGGCGGTGGCTGTTTTTTGCTGTTGTTTTTCTTTACTTGGTGAGAGTTTTTCATGCATCTGGAGTGAATACAATTCATGAGTGTGTGTAGTTGTTTTACATGTTCGTTGATCAATACTCCAGTCTGTTGGAGTGCTTCATGTTGTTGGATTGAACGTGGATTGAGTGGCAATCACGTTCGTTGGGTGTAAGTTCTGTCTTTCTCTCTTAGGTTCACGTAAGTGACGATTTGGAAAGATATAGTGGCTAGGAAGATTGAGTCTTCGCTGTAAGTCCGTTGTATATCTTATCCTCACTAGTGAACTGTTTGAACTGGGCGAGGCCCCCCCAGACGTAGGTGTTTTATCACCGAACTGGGTTACCATTGTTGGTGTCTTTTGTTCTTTATGTTCTGCTCTTTTTGCTTCAAGAATCACTGCTTACGTTATTTCTGTGTGGCCGAGACAATAGATTGTTGGATAGGTACAATTTCAATTGGTACCAGAGCAGAATCACCCAAGTTATCGGTGGTAGTTCCTGGTGTATCTATCCGTTATTTTCCGCTGCTGCTGCGTTGTTCATCTCAATGGAAACACAAAGAGAAGGTGGTTCAGTCTCTAGACCACCTTTACTGGATGGGAGCAACTACATCTACTGGAAGATGCGTATGACATCTTTTATTCGTGCGGTTGATGAGAATGCCTGGACCGCTGTGGAAGAAGGGTGGACTGTTCCATGTGATGAGGAAGGAAAACCCAAGCCAAGGATCAAGTGGACGTTCAATGAATTGGCTGCTTCCAATGCCAATCAAAAAGCTCTGAATTCTATTCAGAATGCTGTAACCATGGAGGTCTTTGCTCTTATATCCATGTGTGCTAATGCAAGAGGCGTGGGATGTTCTGATGAGTACTTATGAGGGGAATTCAAAAGTTAAAAAACAGCGTCTCCGGCAACTTGCTACGAAGTTTGAAGAGTTGAGGATGGACGAGAATGACGATATCAGCACCTTTCATGGCAAACTCCTTGCTCTTGCTAATGAAATTTTCTCTCTTGGATAAAGAATTCCTGAGGAAAAGCTTGTGCGAAAGGTAATGCGTGCTCTACCTAAAAGATTTGACTACAAACTCACTGCCATAGATGAAGCAAGAGACGTCAGTGATATGAAGCTTGAAGAACTAATAGGTTCTTTAAGAACGTTCGAAATGAATCTTCGGCCAGAGAGATCTGAGAAAAAGAAGAGTATCGCCTTTGTCGCCGATTCCAGGGATAACAAGAAGGACTCCACAAAATTCGACTCTGATGACTTGGTTGAATTTTTTGCTCTATTCACCAAGAACTTTGGTAAAGCCTTCAATAAGTACAAGAAGAATAATATGGGCAACAAAGGATTACAGAATGCTAAGGGTTTCCAACCGTCTCAAGGCAAGAAGGAACGAGGATCTACTTCAAAATCTGGAATTCAATGCCATGAATGTCATGGTTATGGACACATTCAAGCTGAATGTGCAAATACTTTGAAGAAGCTGAAAAAGGAAAACAAATCCTATAATGTCTCTTTGAGTGATGATGAAACGGATGACAGTGGGAGCGAGTCAGAGGATGAACTGGTTGCACTTATAAGCTTTACTGATTTTACTAAAGGGGAGGAGGTTGATGATGATCCCCTGAAACTTGGGATAGATTCAGATTTTTAAGAGAAAAATGTCGCATATGCTGCTAAAAAGGAGGAAGTCCCTGCCAAAGTCTCTTCAGATGTTGTTACTGTGGAAGAGAATGAAAGTGATAATGAGAATATTGATGAAAGCTTCTTGACAGAGAATTATGAACTGATGTACAATAAGTGTGTGGCTGTGCTTGAGTTGAATAAATCTCTTTCCACTCAACTTAGCAATGTCTCAAAGGAACGTGATGAACTTGTGGATCTCTGTGAAAAACAAAAAGCTAAACTCGTGGCTCTCCAACAGACTATGAAATCGAAGATTGGTGAACTGGAGCATCATCAAAAACTTGTTAAGATGATGAATACCGGGACTGAAAAGTTGGATGAAATTCTGGGAAATGGTCAAAGCTCTAGAAATAAAGCTGGATTAGGATTTCAAAGCAAAGAGTGGGTTCCTAAAGACAATGGAGGAAAATCTAAAGCCACGCCTCCCAAAGAAGTTGATCAACCGCCTAAACCACCTGTGCATCGACCGACTGCCTATGAAAATGGTCCTTCGAAAAAGAGAGTTTTTGTTCCAACTTGTCACTACTGTGGAAGGAGAGATCATATCAGACCTAGATGTCGATTTCTTTTATGCGACATCCAAAATATGAGAAATTCTCAAAACTATCGGCTAAGGATGAACAGAGGATATGTTGTTCACAACTCTCTTTGGTCTGGCTTTCATAAGTCATGGTATTTGGATAGTGGATGCTCCAAACATATGACGGGAGAAGAGAAGCATCTGGAAGATATTCATATAATCTCTTAAGAAAGAGTAACTTTTGGTGATGGTGTCCAAGCTAAAGTCGTAGGAACAGGTACTTTAAATGTTTCAGGTATGCCTAAACTAAAAAATGTCATGCTAATTGAAGGCTTGAAGGCCAATTTGATCAGTATCAGTCAGCTCTGCGATGAACAAATGACGGTCATTTTCGACAAAGATAAGTGCATTGTTAAAGATGGAGAAAATGAGTATATCTCGGGCAAGCGATCAAGTGATAATTGCTACATTGTATCTCCTGATAATTCATGTTTTCAGGTTCTTGGAGATGATACTGATTCGTGGCATCAAAAACTTGGACATACCAGCTTGAGAAATATGAAAAAGCTCATTAAGACAGATGCTATCAGAGGTCTTCCCAAGCTGGTGATTAATACTAAAGGTGTTTGCGGTGCTTGTCAAATCGAGAAGCAAACTCATTCAAGTCACAAGAGAGTTTCCAAAATCACAACTACTCACATTCTTGAACTGATACATATGGATCTGATGGGGCCAATGCAGGTTGAAAGCATTGGAAGTAAGAAATATGTGCTAGTCTGTGTCCATGACTTCTCTCGGTTTACATGGGTGCTCTTTCTAAGAGATAAATCAGAAGCCTTCGAAAAGTTCAAGACTCTATGTTTCAAGCTTGAAAAGGATAAAGAAGTATTGGTGAAACGTATCAGAAGTGATCACGAAAGAGAATTTGAAAATTATGAGTTTGACAACTTCTGTGAAGAAAAGGGAATCACTCACGAGTATTCTGCTCCGGAAACACCTCAGCAAAATGGAGTCGTGGAACGAAAGAATCGTACTCTTCAGGACATGGTTCGAACCATGATGAAAGCCCAAAACATAGCAACAAATTTCTGGGCTGAAGCTATGAATACGACTTGCTATATCATCAATCGTGTTTATTTGCGACCAAAGACCTTATCCACTCCCTATGAAATTTGGAAAGGAAGAAAACCAAGTGTTAAGTATTTTCACACTTTTGGATGCACCTGCTACATCCTAAATGACCGTGAACAGAAAAAGAAGTTGGATGATAGAAGTTCAGAGGGGATATTCTTGGGTTACTCAGATGGCCATGGTTTTCGTGTCTTTAACAAGAAAACTGAAACGATTCAAGAGTCTACAAATGTTATTTTTGATGATGTAGAAAAGATTGTTTCAGATGATGAAGTTCGTCAGATTGTCTCTCCTGATGTCTCTTCGACAGTTAAAACTGCAGAGCCCTCCATAGTCAAAACTGAAAGTGACTCAGAAAATGGAGAGAAAGTGCAAGGTGACAAGGATACTAAAGTAAGTAGAGTTGAGAAGTATCATTCTCAAGCCGACATTATTGGAGAAGTGAATGATGAGAGAAAAACTCGAGGCATCAAAATTGATTTTAAGAAAATGGTTGCACACATTGCTCACGTGTGTTATCTCTCTAAGCTGGAACCCAAAAACATCAAAGAAGCCCTTCAAGATGAGTTTTGGATCGCAGCTATGCAGGAAGAGCTACTCCAATTCGAAAGATGCAATGTATGGTATCTTGTTCCAAGGCCTATCTCAGCTAATATCATTGGAACTAAGTGGATTTTTCGCAACAAACTCGATCTTGCTGGATTTATTATAAGAAACAAGGCACGCCTTGTTGCTCAGGGTTATTCTCAGATGGAAGGAGTTGATTTCGAAGAAACCTTCGCCCCTGTTACTCATCTCGAATCAGTACGTCTTCTCCTTGCTCTCGCTTGTTCTTTGAACTTCAAATTATATCAAATGGATGTCAAAAGTGCCTTTTTAAATGGCGATCTTGAGGAGGAAGTTTATGTGGAACAACCAAAAGGATTTGAAGATCCCAAGTTCCCAAATCATGTGTATCGATTGAGGAAAGATCTCTACGGTCTGAAACAAGCTCCGAGAGCCTGGTACGAGACTCTATCTGTTTTTCTCTTATCTAAAGGTTACAAGAGAGGTGGATGTAAAACACAATGGCAATGATGTAATAATCATTCAAATCTATGTAGGTGATATTGTCTTCGGATCACGATCGCAAGAACTTGTTAAGGAGATTGTGGATGATATGACCAGTGAATATGACATGAGCCTTTTCGACGAGCTTCAATTTTTTCTGGGACATCAGGTCAAACAAAGTGAAGAAGGGATTTTTGTCAGCCAATCTACTTATGCTGAGAACTTGGTTGAGAAATTTGGTATGGAGACCTCTAAACCCCGACGCATTCCGATGAGTACCAGCACAAAGATATCCAAAGACGAAAAAGGGAAGAATGTTGATCAGAAGTTGTATCGAAGCATGATTGGTAGTTTGCTTTATCTCACAGCTAGTCAGCCTGATATCAGTTTTAGTGTCGGAGTTTGTGCTCGCTACTAGGCTTGTCCTAAGGAAAGTCACTTAACTGCCGTGAAAAACATCATCAAGTATGTCAAGGGCACAAGAAACTTGGGTTTATAGTTTACTAAGGACAACACTACTTCATTAGTTGGATTTACAAATGCAGATTGGGCTGGAAGCCCTGATGATCGCAAGAGTACTACTGGAGCTTGTTTCTTTCTAGGGAACAATCTTGTGTCGTGGCATAGCAAGAAACAGAACTGCGTTTCTCTATCTTCCACAGAGGCAGAATATATTGCTGCAGGTAGTGCATGTACTCAGCTTATCTGGATGAATCATATGATGGAGGACTATGGATTTTCTCTGGGAAATTATACTCTGTACTGTGACAACAAGAGTGCAATTGACATCACTAAGAATCTAGTGCTGCATTCTAGAACAAAGCACATTGAGATACGTCATCATTTTATCCGTGAATTAGCTGAGGAGAAAATTCTGAATTTGGAGTTTATGCCAACTGAGAGACAGATTGCTGACATCCTCACAAAACCTTTGGATGCTGAAAGATTTGTAAAACTTCGTGGGGAACTTGGTCTCTGCATCTTATGACTTCGTGGGGAAATCTTGGGTACTTTGCTATTTTGTGTTTTTCTGCTAGTCAAAGTACCAGTTCATGCCTCTGCCATTGCGGCCTTTGCCATTGTTGTGACAAAAAGGGGGAGTATAATTTTTTTTGGTTTGGTTTTGGTGTCTATGTCTTGGTTGGAGAAGTCTTGGTTGTTTTTACTATGCATAACTTTAAGGGGGAGCGATCACAGAAAGGGGGAGTTCTTGCATGTTTGTTTCTGCTGTGCATTCATGTGTTGTGCAGAGCAGAGCAGAGCAGACTCTCTGTGCAGAGCAGAGCAGAGAAGACTCTCTGTGCAGAGCTGAAAATGTCAGAGTAAACCTTCAGCCCAAAGCAGAGCTGAAGATGCCAGAGTTAACCTTCTTAGCAGAGTAGAGTTGAAGATGCCAGAGTTATTCTTCAGAGCAGAGCAGAGCTGAAGATGACAGAGTGTACCACCAGAGCAGAGTAGATGTTTCCAGAGCTGGCGTGGTGTTCTCGCCAGAGCAGAGTACATGTTTTCAGAGTGGTGTTCCCAGAGCAGAGCTGGCGTTTTCCTAAGCTGTCGTTCTTATTGAGTTGCCTGAAGAGTCCGTTTCTTTGGGGTGTCTTCGTACCCTAGGACTCGCCGCGATATGAAAACCCTACTTGGGCCCTGCGTTGGTTTGGTGAGGCAGTCCATGGGCTCTCTTCTTCTTGGCAAGGGTTTTCATATTTAAAGAGAAGTTGTCGATCGTAGGCGGTGGCTATTTTTTGCTGTTGTTTTTCTTTACTTGGTGAGAGTTTTTCATGCAGTTGGAGTGAATACAATTCGTGAGTGTGTGCAGTTGTTTTACATGTTCGTTGATCAATACTCCAGTCTATTGGAGTGCTTCATGTTGTTGGATTGAACGTGGATTGAGTGGCAATCACGTTCGTTGGGTGTAAGTTCTGTCTTTCTCTCTTAGGTTCACGTAAGTGACGATTTGGGAAGATATAATGGCTAGGAAAATTGAGTCTTCGCTGTAAGTCCGTTGTATATCTTATCCTCACTAGTGAACTGTTTGAACTGGGCGAGGTCCCCCCAGACGTAGGTGTTTTATCACCGAACTGGGTTACCATTGTTGGTGTCTTTTGTTCTTTACGTTCTGCTCTTTTTGCTTCAAGAATCACTGCTTACGTTATTTCTGTGTGGCCGAGACAATAGATTGTTGGATAGGTACAATTTCAAAGCTCTTATACTACCCAAGAACATAAATACATGAACAAACGACTCAAGAAAAATCAAACTCGACTTCCCCTTTCTCATCATCATTCTCAGTCCCCAATTAAAAGTTTTAAGGAATGTTCCGTTTCATCTCTTGTCACATATACATGCTCAAGTAATCCTCAATTAACCATATATGATCACATCTCTCTCATAACTTAACACATTAGGGAAGACTCCTCTTACACATACAAACTAAACTCAGGGGAAAATCCACATATTAACGAAAATTCTCAATTCAAGTATGACATAATCTTATATGAAGTCCAATTAGCACATAGATATCCTCAAACCAAACATTGACCTCATAGAATAAGAATACCCAAAACCTATGTAAACTAAACTCAATGAATTCTCATATAGTCAACACTCAACCAATTTAATCATTATTAAACGCTATTAGCATGCTTAATATCATTTATCCTAAGCCAATTCAAACAATTAACACATAGGTATGAAAATCCTAATTTTTGTTAAACTAAACTTTTTGAAAATCTACAAGCATGACTAAATCATTAATCCAACCTTAGATCTATCAAATTAAGTTACTTAATCACATATACAAACCATCAATTAGCAACAATTATACCTAATTTTCATCAAACTAATTCTCATCAAAATTAACAATCCACTTCAAATCATCAATCTACTCCATCAAATATCATATTAGTCATCTCATAAGCTCATACTCATCATCAATTTATCATTTAATCTATAGACTCAAGAATTCCCAATTTTAGACAAACTAACCTAAATGGAAAAATCATATCTCATGACAAAGCCTCACGATACACATAAGAATCATCTCAAAACATATCAATAAACATAAATCTCGTGCCAATTTAAGAAAAGAATAAGAATTTTTTTTTTGAAGAGTTGAACCCCTAAAGTTTCAAAAATTAAGGAAATGAAAGAGGGGTGTTTCCTTGCTTCAATCACATATATAACACTATAGGGTCTAGATCTATGAAATTAGAACACTTACTCAAAGGATTTGAGTGAAATGAAAATTTCTTCTCTCTAACTTCAAGCTTTAATCTCTACCAAACTCTTGATTTCAAGGTTATAGAGGTAGATAGTTTGATTTCTATGGATGATTTTTGTGTAGAGATGATCTAAGAAGCTTGAGTGATCTCTTCAATGGAGGATTAATGGAGGAGAAAGAGATAAATGAGATAGAATGGGGGGGGAGGGGGCGAGGGGAGGGCGTGAGGTTAGGGTAGAGAAGGGAGAGATAATTTTGGTTTTGTTTATCTAAACTTGCTCCTTAAGCCTCTTGTGCAATTAATGCACATTTAATGATCTCTACACCCACTTGGCCACTTAATAAAAAATCACATGTTAAACTTATTAAAATAATGAATGTGAGTGTAGGAATGTGTAGGAAAATTAAATCATGTAACAACACTCACTAATTAAATCAAAAATAAGCATTCATGTGGCCAAAAATAATTATAACACGTCGTCATTCCGTAATTAAATCCATACTTATCTCAGAGAATTAAAATTCGAGAAATTCCGTTAAGAAAATTTTAATGTCAATAGTACAGTCTCTATTTACCGATTGGAAATAAAATCGATCTCGTTCGTTAAAGGTTTCATAATAAATCTCGCGTGCTATCAATCTCAAGAAAAATCATAATTACTCAATCACAAAGCACACGTAACAAATAGTCACATAATCAGTCAATCAAATAATCTCAGATAATGTCACGTCAAAGCAATCAACATTTATCATCAAACAGATCATCTCTCAACTCGACTCTTCTCTATAGGGATTCTCACTCATTTTCCTCAACTCTATTTCTAACCAGATGTTCCTACGAATATAATAAGATAATCTGTCTCGCAGATAGCTAGGTATCCATCATCAGAAATAAAATATAATATCTTCTCAATTCAATCAGCATCTCTATCTCAACTCGTTCTCTCAAAGTTGTTCACTCTCTAGTTCCATCATCGGCTTCTAACAGACTCATATCTCCATCTATATAGAAACTTCATCTCATCTAAAATAATCAAAAATCTAATATATCAATATTACGGCACTCTCAGTAGTGTCTCGACACTATTACTAATAAGAAAAAGTGTGGGGTGTTACAGCAGGATATTCATGTAGGGAAGGTCACACTTGAGCCAATCCACCCATACGGATTGATTCTCAACCTTGATGAAGCCAGCTTTTAAGATTGGGAAGTTCTCATCGATGATTGGGCTTCAGCTATGAAAGTCGTGATTGCCACGATGGAATATGATAAAGACGAATTTATCAAAATCTTCGAGGCAAGTTTTGCGGGGATGGCAAAACAATTCTAGGACAAAGCATCAACAAAGGATAAGAATGAGTTGTTCACAAAAGAATCAGCTCTGGAAATCCTTGAAAATGCCACCCACCAGATTAAAATCCATTTTCTTGGAATGGGTTTTTTCGAAGGATCAGGAGAAGAAAAGCTTAAAATATATCGGCAAGCACTTTACAATCTAAGATTGATGGTGCTGGAGCCAAAAGCTCTTGATAAATTTTTACGCCTGTATGCCCTATATATCCATATGGGGTTAGTTGATGATCAGACAGCCAGGGACCTCTTTTTCACAAAGTTTCTAAGTCTATGGAGGGAAATACTCATCAACGAATATGAGTCACCAGGGGAATATCCACTTGATAGTGCATCAAGGAGGATGTCATATATTCACAAGAAGTTGTTCGAATGGTGCCAAAAGGCGGCGGACCAGAGAAACCTCAAGAAATTGAGAAGGCTCAATAAAGGATCTCCATTGATGTGCAACAACCTAGACCTTCTAACAGAGATTGGTGCTGAGTTGTTGTACCATCAAAGGAAAAAGAAGAAAAATAGGTACCAACCCTATGAAAGAGAACCAAGAACAAGGCGGAGTTCTTGGAGGCCCAGAACTATGTGGCCCAAACACAAGGCACGCTCCTACAAATCAGGCCAACAGAGCGGACCATCAAGGAGTCGGTTTTCATCTCAAAGACAAACCCCGGCAAGAAAAACTTTCAAGTGTACCAAGCTAAAACAAATGAAAGTTTCAAGAATTGTAACTGCTGGACGTGCGGAGCAAAGGGGCACATTTCTACCAACTGCTCCGACAACGAGATAAGAAGGATGAAGAGATTCGAATCCACACCGGATATCGAAGATGCCATCTATAACCAAGAGTTGATACTTGTATATAAGTTCGCAAATATATCCTCTGATGAGAGTATATATAAACAAGAAGAAATTTTCAGTTCTGAAGATTCAGACATGTCTGATGGATCTTTCGGAGACGAGTCAAACTGAGAATGAAGAAGTTATCCACTTCCAAAAACAAGATCAGGAGGGATATACTAGCCATTTCCTGATCCCGCAGCAAAAAATGGTTGATAAAATCAAGAACAAAACCCTGAATATACAATCATACCAAGGGTTTTCAAGAAATGATTGGATCAGGTCAATACAAAGCTTGAGTCCATTCAAAATGAAGCATCATGTTTATTTCGGTACAACCAGTCGAGAAATGTCGCTTCCCAGAGTTGACAGGAAACCAAGTGGAGATCCAATTAATTCTAGCCGAAGACGTGCGGAGGGATCTCGCGAAAATAAAGACAAAAATCGCAGCAGCAATGAAATGAATTCATATCGGAGCAATCCAGCTGGTAATTGATGCGTCTTCAACTTTTGGGACATTTGGCCCTATTTTTCTCTTTGTTTGTGTCAGTTCAGGTCTGTCTAGGGGAAAACGAAGTTGTTGAGGAAGGAAGGTCCAGTAGAGCGGAAACAGAAGAAATGTGGTTGGAATGGGCATTACCAAGCCCAGATTGCAATGTTATGTTTACCAGCATAGAGCTTAGGCGCAGTACCTCTCCAGTCTAACTTGGGGGCATGGGAACCCGAAGCAACCCACCTGGTATGAATCAAACCGAAGGAAGCAATCCGTCTGACCACTACAATGAGAAGCAGACAGCCGAAGCCAAAAAAGGAAAGTAAATCTCGAGGATTTGGAGGAAGGAGGCAGAAGAAAGAAGAAGGAGCTAGAATAATCTGGAGAAAGGGAAAGGTTGACTACAGCATGCAGCTGGAAGCTATCTTCAATCGGATCAATCAAGGATTGAGCTAAAGAACGAAAGAGAATCTCGATGAAGATATGAAGCTGGCGCAGCTAGGGTTAGACCTTCACCATTCGGCAGTATAAAAGATTGATGATGTGCAGCGTGAAGAAGCTCTTGGCACCTTTGAACTCTCGTTTTTATTTTAGATTACTACTTTAATCCTGCCGTGTGTGGCATCCAAAACAATTTATATGTCAGTGCTATTTCCTATTTCCGTTTTGCTTTCAACTCGAACAAGATTAAAGACGCGTGGCTTTAGGTATTATTTCTCTTATTCAAGTATTTCCTTTTTGTTACATGATGTGTTTAATTCATTTCGCATTTATGAATTTTGCTATGTGTGAGTAAATTCTTCGGTGAGGTTTTAGGGGTGGAAATAATTGTTGTCAACATGTAAACATTCGTGAGGAATTTGTTCTTTCGGTTGAGTCTCGTAGTTCCGGAAGGATCTGTTCGAAACCATGGGCAGTAGGTGAAGGAATATTAAATTGAATTAACGTTCCACTTTGCCCGATGATCGTTTCTTGGTTATTATTAATTTATCATACAACGATTAAATCCTAACATGCTCCTATGAATTTAACAGCTGCACACAGGTGTTAGGAAAACTTACTTGAGAATCGGATGCACAAACTGTTGATGATCGTGTCGAAAGAATCTGACTCCAACTCTGATCTTCTCGACTGTATCCCGCTCAATTCCCAACGTTGGATGGACAACGAACTATGAAAATTCCCAAGAAAGAAAATCACTCACGTTCTCTGCGCCCCTTTCTGCTCTCAAAAACCCTAATTTTATCAGTGTATTTTCCTAAGAGCTGACAGCTGGGAATTGAGCGGATACGGGTACTAATACAGATAATCAAAAATCATATATCAACCGCTATCACCCAAGATACAGAGTACTCGAGTTAGTATATAACTTTCACCCATAGTAAGTCAAAGTGATATACGAATTAATATATATATCTGAATACTTATTAGTATTAAGATTTATAAGTCACCGAGATCTTGATTCTTCACTTAAGTCAGATAGAAGAATACATCTCAAACTGTGGTCCTATCAATACGTAATGACGTACCAGTATAGACAAGTAGCCAAGACAAACTACTTCCATCTATACTGCAGCCTAAACCAATAACTTGTCCTAGAGTTATTTCGGTTGTGATCATATTATATCTCTTAAGGTTATTCCAATTATATGGTCTTCTGTGATCTACAACACACCATATAATCTACTTATACAGAGATAAAGAACATACATATGCAATCATGAACACAATCAGATAGGAGATAAGAATAGTGAATACAGGAATCATTGTATACAAGCATAAAGTTCTTGCTTTCAGTATACAAATCCAACAATCTCCCACTTATACTAAAGCAAAACTTTTAGTATACAATGTGTCTAAATACTAGCTATTACAAAAACTTCACTTCACTTCATCTCTCCCACTTATACTGAAAGTTTTTCTCTAAGTGGGTGGCATCAACCGCAATCCCATCCCTCGAGCATGCTTCTCATAGGTCTTTTGCGGTAAGCTTTTCGTGAAAGGATCAGCTAGGTTCTCCAATGTGTCAATCTTTTCTACTAGCACATCTCCTCTGTTTACGATTTCTCGTATGATATGGTACTTTCTCTCTATGTATTTTGACGCCTTGTGGCTCCTGGGTTCCTTAGAATTTGCCACTGCACCCGAGTTATCACAATAAATTATGATACTCTTAGGCAAATTAGGGACCACTCCTAGATCCAAGAGGTAGTTCCGGAACCATACAGCCTCCTTAGCAGCTTCCGAAGCAGCTACATACTCGGCTTCCATGGTGGAGTCTGCAATGCACTTCTGCTTTGCACTCCGCCACGATACGGCTCCACCTCCCAAGGTAAACACATAACCAGAGGTAGATCTCTTCTCATCCTGGTCAGCCTGGAAATCCGAATCGGTGTAACCCAAAGGAAATAGACTGTCTAACTGGTAAACTAGCCTATAATCTCGAATCCATTTCAGGTACTTGAGAATATGCTTTACCGCAGTCCAGTGTCCTGGTCCAGGGTTCGACTGATATCTTGCAACCATGCCAACGACATAGCAAATATCAGGTCTCGTGCAGAGCATCGCATACATGAGGCTACCTACGGCGGAAGCATAGGGTATCTTCCTCATCTCCTCAACCTCACTAGGCGTCTTAGGACACATGTCCTTAGACAGAGGAATGCCATGTCTAAAAGGTAGCAAGCCTTTCTTGGCATTTTGCATGCTAAAATGAGCAATCACAGTATCAATGTAAGACGCTTGAGATAAGCTCAACATCCTTTTCTGGCGATCACGAACGACCTTGATCCCCAGGATGTACGCTGCATCTCCTAAGTCTTTCATTTGAAACTGTTCGGATAACCACTTCTTTATGTCTGATAATAGCTCAACATTGTTGCCAATGAGGAGGATATCATCTACATAAAGTGCAAGGAAAACCACGTCACCATTGGCATCTAAACGGTACACGCAACTTTCATTCTCACAACGAGTAAATCCATAGGATTTAATGACCTCGTCAAAACGTTTGTTCCATGACCTCGAAGCTTGCTTAAGTCCATAAATGGACTTCTTAAGCTTCCACACAAGATGCTTTTCGCCCTTCTTCACAAACCCTTCAGGTTGCTGCATATAGATGTCCCTTCCTTCTTCAAGGAAACCGTTTAGGAAAGCGGTCTTGACATCCATTTGCCAAATCTCAAGGTTCATGTGGGCTGCTATGGCAAGGAGTATTCGGATAGACTTGAGCATGGCAACCGGCGAGAAGGTCTCATCATAATCTATACCCTGTTCCTGGGTATAACCTTTCGCCACCAGTCTAGCTTTAAAAGCTGCGACTTCGCCATCCGAATCTCTCTTTCTCTTGTATACCCACCTACTACCTATAGCTAAAAAGCCATCTGGTAGTTCGGTCTTCTCGTATACATCCATAGCACCCATGGATTCTATCTCAGAAACCATGGCTTCGTACCAAGAATCTGCATCCTGATCTTTCATCGCTTGTCTATAGTTATCAGGGTCGACATCCTTTTGTTCATCAACAGGAAGAAGATCCGAAGATTCTCCCAAGAACATAAATCGATCGGGTTGAACTACAACCCTCCCACTACGACGAAGCGGTGGTGGTACAGCTGTGACAATGGTTTGTGCAGTATCCTGTGGTGCATTCACTTGCACACTTGGCTGGGGTGATGGAATCGCCTTTCCATTGCCTTCGATTTCTTGAAGGACAATCTCGGACTTAGTCTTGTGTTTATCTATATAATCCTGTTCCAAGAATCGTGCGTTGGTGCTAACAACCACTTTCTGATCCTTAGGATTATAAAAATAACCACCTTTCGTTCCTTTAGGATATCCTATAAACAGCATTACTTCACATCTAGGTTCCAATTTCTTCGCTTCCTTGTCTAGCACGTATGCAGGACAACCCCATATCTTTATATGGTTTAAACTGGGCTGGTACCCATACCATAACTCGACAGGGGTTTTAGGAACCGATTTGGAAGGCACTAGATTCAGCAAGTATACCGCTGTTTCCAAGGCATATCCCCAAAACGAAATAGGCAATGATGCATAACTCATCATTGATCTTACCATTTCCAAAAAGAGTTCTATTTCTTCTCTCCGCTACACCGTTCTGTTGGGGAGTGCCCGGTGCAGTCAATTGGGATGTAATCCCTGAATCTGACAAGTATTGCAAGAACTCGTTCCCGAGGTATTCGCCACCGCGATCAGACCGCAATGACTTGATAGATTTACCCAATCTCTTCTCCACCTCCGCCTTGAATTCTTTGAATTTCTCAAAGCATTCAAACTTGCGTTGAAGTAGGTAAATATACCCATATCTTGAGTAATCGTCAATGAAAGTGACGAAGTACTCATACCCTCCACGAGCCTTTGTGGACATTGGTCCACACAAGTCAGAATGAATCAATTCTAACACATGCGAGGCCCTATTCCCCTTGGCCTTAAAAGGCCTTGCCGTCATCTTTCCCTCTATATAGGATTCGCAGGTTCTAAATGGAACAGCTTGAAAGTCTTTCAAGACTCCATTTGAAACGAGCCTTTGGATCCTATTTAGATTGATGTGGCCTAATCTTAGGTGCCACGCATGCGTATATTGTTCATGAGAATAATACTTCCTCTTATTCGGATTTGGAAGGATTTGTGATGTAGATGCAACATGGACAGAGTTGTTAATTGGACATGTAATAGTATAGAGAGAGTTGTTCAAAATTCCAGAACAAATAGTCTTGTTATCTCTCATGATAGAAACACCCCTATCAAAAATAACAGAATATCCATTCAAAAACAATTTTGAAACAGAAATTATGTTCCGCCGAAATTCCGGCACATACAAAATATCTCTCAAAACTAAAATGTCATCACCAAAACATAAAGATAAATCTCCAATAGCAACAGCTGCGACCTTCGACGCATTGCCCATGGAGATGGTGATCTCATCACTTGCTAGCTCCCTTGTTGGCTTGAAGCCCTGCAAGGTGTAACAAACATGGTCAGTTGCCCCCGTATCCACTACCCACGAATGAGTAGAAAACAAAGCTAAACATGTTTCTGTTACTAAAACTTGTGACGTACCTTGTCCCTTTGCCTTGAGCACTGGGCAATCTTTCTTCCAATGCCCAACCTTGCCGCACTTGAAGCACTTTCCCTTGGCCGTTGGCTTGTTCACGCCGCCGGTAGGGCCATCTACTTTGGCTTTACCGCTCCCACTAGCCTCATGGTCATGCTTGCCCTTTGGACCTTTCCACTTCTTTTTCCCGCCTTTCGACGAAGAAGTAGATCCCTTGGCAGCAACAAGGACCTCTTTCCCATTGCGCGTGCCCATGACTCCCTCCGCCGAAACTAGAGCATTCAATAACTCATTGAGAGTATAGTTGGCCTTGCTCATAACGACGTTGAGACGGAAGTTCTCATAGGATTTGGGGAGAGTGTTGAGGATGATATCGACCTTGGCTTCGCCTTCGATACCCCCTCCTAGCAGATCAAGCCTGTCAAACAAATTTGCCATATGCATGACATGATCGTGCACAGGACTGCCCTCGTTCATCTTACAAGATAAGATTTCTCTCATCAAGTTAAAACGAGCAGACCTCTCGGACTCCCCATAAACCTCCTTGAGGTTTAACATGATGGTCGCTGCGTCATCCATGACCTGATGCTGGAGTTGCAAATTTTGCGACATAGTCATCATAATATAGCACTTGGCCATATTATTCGACTTATGCCACCTTTTATGCGCCTCACGTTCCGCATCAGTCGACTCATCAGTTAAGGCCGCGGGACGTGGAGTAGTAAGCACAAAACTGTGCTCATCAGCGTCAAGTATATACATAATATGGCGTTTCCATTCGGTGTAATTTGGACCGATGAGAGGATTGTTTGCTAGAATGTTAATAATTGGAGACATAGACATATCTGAAAGTAAACAAATAAACATGTAAGAACATGAAGCACATAATTCGTAACAATAATATTGTAACCTTTTGATAAAACAATATTAGTGAAACCTCCAACTGCTCAAAGAATCCATATGCAAGCCACGCGGGTGGACGTTTACACACGAACTCCTCAACCAGACTATGCACCTAGTCGTTTAATTTCTATCCATGTCAACTTAACCTTTTGACAAAAGAAATTAATAGTTGGCACCTTAACTAGACCATATCATAATCAAGAAGGGACTCCGCGGGGAGTTGTACATTGTACTTGATATGATATCTAAGCAATGACCACAATTTAACCTTAATAATTAAATTCTCAAAATTGACATACTCACTCGTACCATGTCGCTTTCGATTTAATTACTTTGGTTATCTTATTTAAAATCATTCTCCAAAGTACTTGTGAAAATCATACAAGCAAGCCACGCGGGTGGACGTTTACTGTATAACTCCCACTACTTTAATGAATTTAAATATTTTTTTATAGAAACCTCTTCTGACAAACTTATGAAAAACAAATATGAAGTAAGCCACGCGGGTGGACGTTTACTCATACCGCCAATCACTTTGTCTAGAGACCGCATGTGGAGGTCTATAATAATTTTAATTAATTAAAATTATTAAAACTGCTTAGTCTTTTAAACTTCAAAAGGTTTGTTCATGCTCAAGCACATAAACCTAAACATGCTTCTCTAGAACGCAACATGTAAAACATGCTCGCAGAATTCTAAAACATGCTTAAGAAAACGGCAATCCTACTAGCATGCTCGTCTAAGCGCAATTAATAAACAAATATTAACAAGCAAAGACGTGCAAAAGCAGGTAAAGAGCATAAGGGATTAACAACCACGACATGCAAAGAACAGTAATAAAAGAATTAAAATTCTTCGTGACCCATTCGTGGAAACCCAACATCTATTCTATTACAAAATAAAATAGAAAACAAGCCCAAAACTGAATAAAAAACTCAGCCCGAACACATGGGCCCGTCAAGCTAGGGTTTGGGCCCCCTAGGGTTTGAAACGCAGCTGGGGTTTGAGAAACCCTAGCCGCCGCCGCCGCCTAGCCTCGACAGCAGCCGATCCAGCGCGGCAGTGATGAGCCCATGTTTGTGCTCGTTTTTCTTGTGTGTTTAAGGTCTAGATAGAGTCTTTTTCCTTTGTTTTGCTAGAGTCAGTCGCCTGGGAGGGCGTTGTTCCAAGGCTGGCCCGTTCTTTGGGCAGAAGGTGCATTTCAAGGCATAATGCTGCTGCATTCCGCAAAAGACGCATAAGTTTGAAGCAGAGGAGTATGGGACACTCAGAAACCTGTTTTGGAGACCAAAAGTCCGAGAAACTGGATGTTGGGCAAACCGACCCTTTTGCCCATAAGTACCACACGGGATCCAGTTGCACCAGAAGAAGATTGTGGGCAGAAGGTACAAAGAGAAGTCAAGCTGCCAGAGGAATCAAGGTGCCAGGGCAGAGGAGTCTGCCAGGGCAGAGGAGTCTGTCAGGGCAGAGGAGTCGGCCAGGGCAGAGGAGTCTGTCAGGGCAGAGGAGTCGGCCAGGGCAGAGGAGTCTGCTAGGGCAGAGGAGTCGGCCAGGGCAGAGGAGTCGGCCAGGGCAGAGAAGTCAAGCTTCGACCAGAGGGATCCTTCGAATAGAGGAGTCATCAGAGCAGCGGAATCAGCTGGGCAGAAGGTACAGACGGGGAAGAGAAGAAGAGTGCAGAGGATGTAGAGAAGGAAAGATATCCAAAACCTTATCTCTTGAGGTTTGGATAAGAACAAATCAACCTCCAGATCATGATGCAATCTCGGGTAGAAGGAGCCCTAATTCCAGCCCACTCATTTTGGGCCCAGCCTGTGTAGCCCTAACTGATGCCTATAAATACCACATAGCTGTGAACCATTGAAGAGGAGCTAGAGAGAGAGAGATGTAGCGGGGAGAATTCAGAGACCATTGCTGTAGTTTTACTTACCATAGTTAGGTAGGAGTAGTCGCCCCTTATGGGCTTAGCAGTTTAATTTTCTGTTCATGTTTTCTGCGGCACTTTTGGCCGTAAGTACCTTTTTACCTCAAGTAAGTTTCTATTTCAGTTTTTACTTTATGTTTTCCTTTATGTCTTTTGTTTTTGTTATTTATTTTATGTTTGGCTAAGTTTTATATTCTGATTTGGGGTAAGATGATCTAAGCATGAATGAATAACTTGAGAGGTCTAATTTGAACATAACAACTATATGAACATATTCCCGATACACTAGGTTTGATTCCAATAAGACTTGAATAACTTGGTTAATTAATTGATCACTAGTTAACTAGGGAGTTTTGGTCACAAGTAATAATTTGGGTAAAAGGCGAGTTGCCATCGACCTCCAAAATAGTACAACTGGTGTTGGAGCCGTGACTGCTGTGAAATATCGGCGTAAGAGTCAAGTGGGTCTATCTAGTTCTTAAAGCATTCTGGGCAAAGCACAACTAGCGATAGGCCATCGCAGAGAGCGTGGATGTTGCCCGGGGTAGTTGATTTCCATTAGCTGACCCTTCTAAGGGATCATAAACTGAAAGGATAGATTGGGCAAGGGGTTTTTGCGTGCGTGACAAGTGACAATAGGGGCGCAACAATTCTTATGCCTATAACCACTGGTATGTGAATATAGTGATTAATCTTTGCACCAATGATCGAGTGTTAATTCATGTTTAGTGATTTGAAACCAAGTCAGAATTATTTTGTTATTTGATTTATTTACCTTTGTTATTTCAGTTTAAGTTGGAAACCCCGTTCTGCCCATAAGCTCGTTGTGGGCAGAACACTGCAGAATACAAACCCTTTTTAGTGACACCCTTGCAGGAGAAGTTACTGCTCAGTTCCCTGTGGATTCGACTCTGGACTTACCACTAGCTAGTCTAGTTGTGGGCACAGGATATTTTATTTGCGCGAAGCTCAAACGACAGCTCCGTCAGGCAGCAGCAGCCCCGGCGTGGTGGCAGCCGCCTCGGCTCGGCAGCCTCGGCAATCCTCGCGCAGCTGCAGTCGGGCAGACGGCCGAGTAGTGCGGCGCTGGGTGCGCTGCACGCAGCCGGCAGGCACGCGCGCGCACGGCCCAGCACGCCCAGCCCTCGTCCCTCGTCGGCTCCAGCAGCAGCACTCGGCGCACAGCGACAGCAGCGGCAGCAGGTCCCTCGGCGACAACAGCAGCAGCGGCAGCGGCAGTGCGTCGCCTGCCGGGCAAGCCGCGCGCACAGCGCGCGCTGCCCCCATCGCTCGCCTCCTCCTCGCCCTGACCTGCACAAACAGCAGCAGCAAGGGCGCACGGCGCCTGCCCAGGCGCGCGACGCACAGCGCGCAAGCGCTCGTGCGCGCGCAGCCCTCGGCGCCGGCGGACTTGCTCGCTCCGTGCCCGTTGCGCCTCCGTTACTCCAAACACCGTTCCTCGTTGTTGATTCGTCGTCATCCTCATTTCTTTCCTCGGTTTTACAGATTTACAATGGAAAAACAAATACAATTGAAATTCTAATCTAACCACGGATTTTCTCGTGGTGAAAAACGATTACAACGTCAAACGACGTATCCCACGAATCAACAAGCCACGAAGAACAACAGCAGTAAAAACAACGCACATTATTAATCGTACATAAATTAATAATAGAGCCAAGAAATTAATCCTGGGCTCTGATACCAATTGAAGGAATATTAAATTGAATTAACGTTCCACTTTGCCCGATGATCGTTTCTTGGTTATTATTAATTTATCATACAACGATTAAATCCTAACATGCTCCAATGAATTTAACAGCAGCACACAGGTGTTAGGAAAACTTACTTGAGAATCGGATGCACAAACTGTTGATGATCGTGTCGAAAGAATCTGACTCTAGCTCTGATCTTCTCGACTGTATCCCGCTCAATTCCCAACGTTGGATGGACAACGAACTATGGAAATTCCCAAGACAGAAAATCACTCACGTTCTCTGCGCCCCTTTCTGCTCTCAAAAACCCTAATTTTATCAGTGTATTTTCCTGAGAGCTGACAGCTGTATTTAATAATACAGAAAAGGAGGAGGGGGCGCCACTTTCTAGTGAGAGCCGATTTTTGTGTCTTCTAGGGCTAGGAGACATTGGGCCAGCCCAGGGACCAGATACAAGGAATAAAGATGGGCCTCAAATAAATTAATTTATCCATGGTCAGCCCAGACCATAATTAATTTATAAATATCAGTTCATTCCACTAGAGAACCGATACTGACTTACCCCTTTATTGCCGGTGATGAGTCGGGGCTTGTATTTAGACTTATTAAATCTCCGTATTTAAAATATCCGACATCCATTAATTAATTAGAGCTCTGACAGCTTAAATTAATTAATCTCTTAATAATTCCTTAAGCAGTACCACTCAAACTTTATTATTACGCCTGAACTTAATCAACCTGCAGGGTTTAGCGTAATAAACCTTATTGAGCTCCTTAAGGGGATGTCATTATCCTATACCGAATACGGGTACTAATACAGATAATCAAAAATCATATATCAACCGCTATCACCCAAGATACAGAGTACTCGAGTTAGTATATAACTTTCACCCATAGTAAGTCAAAGTGATATACGAATTAATATATATATCTGAATACTTATTAGTATTAAGATTTATAATTCACCGAGATCTTGATTCTTCACTTAAGTCAGATAGAAGAATACATCTCAAACTGTGGTCCTATCAATACGTAATGACGTACCAGTATAGACAAGTAGCCAAGACAAACTACTTCCATCTATACTGCAGCCTAAACCAATAACTTGTCCTAGAGTTATTTCGGCTGTGATCATATTATATCTCTTAAGGTTATTCCAATTATATGGTCTTCTGTGATCTACAACACACCATATAATCTACTTATACAGAGATAAATAACATACATATGCAATCATGAACACAATCAGATAGGAGATAAGAATAGTGAATACAGGAATCATTGTATACAAGCATAAAGTTCTTGCTTTCAGTATACAAATCCAACAGTAGGGGCCTAACAGGTGATCTCCGTTCGGTAAAACGCTGTCCGTGTCAAGCAAAGGCCAAAGTATACCAGGGCGTGACAAGCGGTATACCCAAGACCGAGTAGCTGAGCAGCGTCAACAAAAGGCGTTGTAGATCCGGAAAGTGGGGAAAGGATTGATGGGATACACTGTCCTTCCTCAGTCTTGGGCTTCTCTAGAGACTATCCATCAACTGTGACGAGGCATCAAGCCATGGTTATCAAACGAGGAAGGTAACTTCTGCGCCGTAGCATGTCTATGACTGGTCGGCTAACAAGCCGAAAATGGTTGTGTCTAGGAGGCATGTGTCACTCAAAGTGCAGAGTTGGGGACCTCGAGAGAGAAGGTTGGTGAGGGTCATACTTGGTGAGTAACGGGTATGACTACCATCTAAGGAGAAATGAAGCACTGCCTTGTGACCGGGGATTGTGTGACCTTCGGACCAAGTGACTACAATGGACTCAACCATCCTAAGTGTGAAGTATAGTCCCTTGAAACGCCCCAATGTCTTTGGGCCACGCCTTGGGTTTATATGGATCATGGACGAATCATTAGTATGCCTATGACCGAAACGAATGTTGACAACAGTTATGACCTAACCGAACAACCTCACCCCTTTGTTATTATTGATCTTGTTTAGTTTCTTGTGCAGAGTATACAGATTGAGACCTGTGACACCTCAGTTTATCGTTGGAGAACAAAGTAGTTCCTCACTCCCTGTGGGATTCGACCCTACACTTGCCACTAAGACTTGTTTCTTGTTGTGAGACGTAGGAGTGTGTATTGTCTGTATTGGGCATACACATGTATTTTGCTCGCACCGCACGACGGGCACATGTCAAAATTGGCGTCGTTGCCGGGGAGTGACGCGCAACAATTTTGTTCTCTCCTCATTCCATTTTCCGCTACTGGTGCATGCATGGAACTCGTAGAGCTGCAAGAGCATTGGTGTTTGACCCTGATATTGATCGTACCGAAAGACGACTACGCACAGGAGCACGAATAGCGAGACGTAAAGCTATGGCAGAAGCCGAGCAGGCGCAGACCCTCAAACAGTTGGCATACCCAACTAATCTTAACTTGAGGCCGAACGGAATCACCTTACCAGAAAACTCGTTCGCACCTCGTCGGTATGACCTGAAGCCCTCATTACTTCAGATCCTACCGAAGTTCAATGGATACCCAGGAGATGATCCTCACACTCATCTCCAAGATTTTGAAATGACAATCATGCATCAATCAAGTGATGAGCAGCAAGAGTATGTCAAGCTGATACTCTTCCCTTTTACCTTGGTGGACAATGCGAGAAGATGGCTGTATGACTTACCCGCCGGTAGTGTCACTACTTGGGCACAACTGCAACAGGCTTTCTTGGAAGAATTCTTTCCAGCATCAAGAGTGGAGCGGATGAGATGGGACATTCGTAGCATAAGGCAAGATGGGCTAGAATCCTTCTATGAATACTGGACGAGATTCAAGAGAATGTTAAGCAACTGTCCTCATCACCAAATATCTCCAAAAGATCAAGTGGAGAGTTTCGTAAAGGGCATGCGGAGAAATGATCGCAGTTTGGTCCTAGCAGCCTGTAATGGATCATTGATGAGTAAGACTTCGTTGGAGATCTTTCAACTGCTGGGCACCATGGCAGAAGAATCACGTGATGAGGGGCATGAAAGAAATCTAGAAATACCAAGAAAAACTGGAAAGAAAGAGGAGATGTCCAAGCTGGAAAAAAACTATGGAGAAGAGCATGAACGAACTCAAGGAACTTCTATCGGGTCTGACTATACTGAAAAAGATTCATCAGTGTGGCCTTTGCGATGCCACCGGACATTAGTCCGAGAACAGTCTAAATTTCGGCGAGGACATTGTTGATGTTAATGCCATCGGAGGGCATGATGGGAATCCACGCAAGTATGATCCTTTCTCAAACACTTACAATCCAGGTTGGAGGGATCACCCTAACTTTCGGTGGAAGCAAGATGGTCAGCCCCAACAGCAGAACAATATGGGGGTACCGATGCAACGTCCCCAGTATAATCAGAACCAACATCAGCAACAGTACCAACTGGGACCACCCCAACACCACAACCAGAATCAACAACAACCTCCTTACCAACCGCCATACCGGAGGGCACCATGGGAAGAAGCCATCGAAAACATGGTTAAAGAGAGCGAGAAATTTCGCAATGAAATTCGTGCCGGCATGAACCAAACCAACCAGCAGATTAGTCATTTGACTAAGGCAGTGGCCAAACTGGAGGAGAACGCTGGTAAACTTCCAGCCATGGGAATCAACCCCAGAGAACACGCCCAAGTTGTACTAACTGAGTTTCCAGAAGGGAGAAGAGTTGTTGGCTGAGGCTGAACTAATTCAAGGAAACCTGAGTAAAAGTGGAAAAGGTCTAATTGCTAAACAAACTGGAAGTAGCAATCTAACCGACGCACCCTACCCAGGACGCCTGAGACAGAAAGCTAAAGAGAACGAAGCAAGTGAAATGATGAAGATATTTCAAAAAGTGGAGCTAAGCATACCCTTACTCGATGCTATCAGGCAAATTCCAAAGTATGCCAAATTCTAGAAAGACCTTTGTTCGAGAAAAGTAAAGATGGAGCTAGGAAGAAGTCCATTACGTGATGGGGGAGAGTGTCTCGGTGGTGATCCAACGGAAGCTACCCACGAAGCGGAAAGATCCAGGGATGTTCACCATTCCGTGCAACATTGGCGGAACAAACATGGATAAGGCCATGATGGACTTGGGAGCTTCAATAAATGTGATGCCATTGGATGTTTACAAGAGATTGAATATTGGGGAGATGAGGAACACCCGTGTGGTCATACAGTTGGCTGACAGATCCAACGCTTACCCTGAAGGAGTGGTAGAGGACGTACTAATCAAGGTTGGGGATTTAATCTTCCCAGCTGACTTTTATGTCCTAGACACCGGACCAGAAACTGGAGAGAATGCCATACTATTGGGAAGACCATTCATGATGACCGCTGGAACCAAAATTGATATGAAAACTGGAATTCTAACATGTGAGTTCGATGGAGTCCAAGAAGAATTCAACATCTATGAAACCATGAAGAGAAAACAAGCAATGGAAACGGTGGACATGATCGATGTGTTTGAGCCCCTGGTACAAGAACAGGGAATTAACTTTGGTTCCGGGGATACCACAGAGAAAGTAATTCAGTATGGTCTGACTGATCAGGATGCGGAACATATGAAGGATGATGAGATGAAGGAAGCCATCATGGAACTTTACTCTGTCCGAGAAAGTACCATGGAAGCCGAGGTGGAAGTAGATCAGAGGATCAAGGAGTTAATCCAGGAAGTCTATCTAGCTGGAGGAACAGAGGCAAGCAAACCGGAGTTATTGGCTCAGTATGGGCAGAACGAGAAGTTGTTGCCCTCAATCCAGAAAGCACCCACACTAGAACTCAAGAAGCTGCCTAAGCATTTGCAGTATGCTTATTTGGGCCCAGAAGAAACACTCCCAGTTATCATTAGTGCGGATCTGACCCTTGTGCAACAAGAACGTTTAGTCAGAGTATTACGGGAGAACAGGGAAGCCATCGGTTGGACTTTAGCTGATATCAAAGGCATCAGTCCTACGGAGTGCATGCACCACATTTATCTTGAGGAATGAGCCAAACCTGTTCGAGACTCACAAAGAAAGACGAACCCAGTCATGAAGGAAGTGGTACTGAAGGAAATTCTCAAGCTGTTGGAATTGGGAATCATTTACCCCATATCCGATAGCCAATGGGTGAGTCCCGTCCATGTCGTACCGAAGAAGTCGGGAATACAGGTTGTGGAGAATGATCAAGGCGAGCTAGTGCCCACCCGTTTGCAGACAGGATGGAGAGTTTGCATCGACTACATGAAGCTGAATGAGGCAACCAGGAAGGTTCACTTCCCATTGCCCTTTATCGACCAGATGCTTGAAAGACTAGCTGGTAATGCCTATTACTACTTTCTCGATGGATATTCCGGATACATGCAAATCTTTGTAGCACACGAAGACCAGGAGAAAACCACTTTCACCTGTGTATTTGGAACATTTGCATATCGAAGAATGCCATTCGGGTTATGCAATGCACCGGGAACCTTTCAACGGTGCATGATGAGTATTTTCTCCGACTTACTTGAGAATTGCATTGAAGTTTTCATGGATGACTTCACAGTATATGGAAGCTCATTTGATACATGTCTAAAGCATCTAGAGCTCGTGTTGAAAAGATGCGTGGAGAAAAGCCTGGTCCTTAACTATGAGAAATGCCATTTTATGGTGAGAGAAGGAATAGTGCTACGGCACGTGATCTTGGAGAGAGGAATTGAAGTGGATAAGGTGAAGGTCGATTCCATCGCCAAACTGCCCTACCCGACAACAGTAAAGCACATACGGGCATTCCTCGGTCATGCAGGGTTCTACCGATGATTCATCAAAGATTTCGCCAAGATTGCTAAGCCCATGACCAGACTTCTGCGACAAGATGTGCCGTTCGAGTTTGATGATGATTGCAAAGAGGCATTCACAGTTTTGAGAAACAAGTTGGTGTCAGCTCCCATTATTCAACCTCCGGTTTGGGACTTACCATTCGAAATCATGTGTGATGCCAGCAACCATGTCGTTGGAGCAGTACTAGGGCAGAAGAAAGGAAATGAGAGTTACGTAATTTACTACGCATCCAAGACCCTGAATCCAACACAGTGCAGTTATACCACTACCGAGAAGGAGCTCTTGGCAGTGGTGTTTGCCATAGAAAAGTTTTGTTCCTACCTTTTGAGAATGAAAGCGGTAGTTTATACAGATCATGCAGCTTTGAAATATTTGATGGCCAAAAAAGAGTCCAAACCTCGGCTTATCAGATGGATTCTACTTTTGCAAGAATTCAACATTGAGATAAGAGACAAGAAAAGGGCAACTAATCTAGTGGCGGACCATTTGAGCAGGTTACAACTGGAAGAGGATGATGATATGCCCATTACCGATACCTTTCCAGACGAAAAGCTATACTCTGTATGCACCCGAACAGACAGAGAAGAACTGTATGCCCTAACCAACCAGGAGCCATGGTATGCTGATATAGCCAACTATCTGATCACTAGGGAATTACCCCCAGGGTTGACAAGGTTCGAGCAAAGAAAGTTACTTGTACAAGCCCGATTTTACTATTGGGAGGATCCATACCTTTGCAGAATTGGAGCAGATCAGGTCATACGGAGGTGCATACCTGAGGATGAGCATGCCCGAATTTTAGACATGTGTCATGGAACAGCAAGCAGTGGGCATTTTGGAGGAAAGCGCACGGCCCACAGAATTCTAGAGAGTGGATTCTACTGGCCTACCATTTTTGCGGATGTAAGGAAATGGGTACAGAGCTGCCCCAAGTGTCAGATGACTGGAGGCATCACCGCAAGGGATGAAATGCCACAAGTCCCAATCATGCCAGTTGAGATCTTTGATGTATGGGGAATTGACTTTATGGGACCCTTCCCAAAGTCAAAGAACTACGAATATATTTTGGTAGCAGTGGACTACGTGTCAAAGTGGGTTGAAGCCAAGGCAACCACAAGTAATGATGCTCACACCGTGGCAGATTTTCTGAAAGAGCAAGTGTTCGAGAGGTATGGTATATCCAAAATCCTAATCAGTGATTAAGGGTCTCACTTCTGTAATGCCACCATCAGAGCACTAACCAAGAAGGTGAGGGTGACACACAAAGTCACTACAGCATATCACCCCCAAGCAAATGGCCAAGCTGAAATTTCCAATAGGGAGATAAAGAGTATTTTGAAAAAAGTGGTACACCCAAACCGCAAGGACTGGAGTAACCATTTGGGAGACGCGTTATGGGCATACCGAACTGCTTTCAAAACACCCATTGGAATGTCCCCTTTCCGATTGCTTTACAGAAAAAGATGTCATCTACCTGTGGAAATCGAACATAAGGCGTACTGGGCAATCAAGCAAATCAACCTCAATATGACCCTAGCTGGAGAAGCGAGGAAGTTGCAGCTAAGTGAGTTGGAAGAGCTTCGGTTGGAGGCTTACAACAATGCGGTGCTCTATAAGGAGCGAACCAGGAGGATCCATGATGCCAAGATCAGAAAAAATGAATTCTGGGTGGGACAAAAAGTCCTACTTTTCAATTCGCACTTCAAGATGATGGCTGGGAAACTTCGTTCAAAATGGTCAGGACCATTCGTGATCAAAGATATTTTTTCAAATGGGAGCATAGAGGTGTACGATCACAATGGAGTTGATACTTTTGTAGTAAATGGGCATCGTTTGAAACCCTACCATGAACTTGCTGAAGTAGAGAAAGAAAAGGAGGAATGCCACCTTCTCGACCCTGTGTACGAGTGAAGATGAAGAAAGAGTCGAGCTCGAGACGGAAAACAACAGCGCTTACTGGGAGGCAACCCAGTGTTGTTCTTCGGTATATTCCTTACCAAAATTTCTTTTCTTTTCTTTTAAGTTTGTTTTGTTTTGTTTGGGTAGCTAACCCTGCAGGAAGTCGGGCCAAGATAAGTTTAGGTGGAGGCCCAGAGGAGAAGCCGAGCCCACTTTGCGTTGCAAAGTGTGTAGGTGGAGAGTTGGGGTTGGAACAGTTTGGATGAGGGCTTACGAAGAAGGCTGACGTAGGTGTGTCAGCAGCAGGCGGCGATGTGACGGGAACCCTTCGGTTTCCGCAGAAAATTTGAAATTCAAATTTTTGCCATGATTCCTTTCCTTAAGAACCATCTTACTGCCATAACCGCCATTCTTACTTCTTTAAATCCCTCAAACCACGATTTTTCACCCACGAATCCTAACCTCCGAAACTGCTACACAACGATCTCCACTCTCTCCAAACCCTAAATTTCCATAACTGCAGATCACCTTTTAAAAGCTAACCTTGTTCCCAAAATTCCCACAAAATCCAAAACTTACGCGCAAAAAAGAGAAAGAGAAAAATACCTAACCTTTGATCTCTGCAAATCATCATGGCAAAAACCAAAGGAGGAACGGGATCCGGAAGCACCCAACCACTGAAGGGAAAGAACGCCAAACCTCTGCCTCCGAAGTGGCTACAAGGCGAACCACCTCGGAAGAGACCTCTACCAAGGTCACTGAAGACCCCTTGCTGACTATTCAGCCCGAGGACAGAGGACGTGCTGAAGTCCTCCAACAGGAGGAACAAGAGGTAGCAAGGGCAACCGTAGAGTCAAAGCAACCGGAGAAGCCGGAGGAAGAGGAGCCTGAACCTACACCTCTTATAAAAAAATCGAAGAAAGCCCAAGCGAGCAAGGCAACTCCGGCGCGTTCAATCGTCGCACCACCACCTGTCCAAGTCCAATCACAACCGCAGATTCCTGAAACCTCCATGCAGGAAGGGAGAACCGCTTCCGAGGATACAGAGGAAGAGGGAGAAGAAGAACAAGAGAAAGCGGAAGAGGAAGAGGCTGAAGAATGAGCGGGAGTTGAGGCCATTCAAGAGGAGGAGGTGGAAGTTTCATCACCACAAAGTAAGAGGCCAGGAGTTAAAAGGAAGCTCGACGTTGCAAAGCCTCCACTGCCCGTTAAGGCCAGACCAGCACCGGTAGGCAGTAGGACCAGAACCAAAGGCGAACAGAGCAGGAGACAGAGAAAGCCTACTGCAGCCGAGAAGGGAAAAGCCAAGGAGATGGAAGTACCAATGGAGGTAGATCCAGAAAAGACTGATACTGTGGAAAGCTCCAACTCTGTGGAAATTGTTGCCCCTGCTAAGCCGGTAACAAGCACGATCACCTCGAAGCCAAAGGGCGTGAAGCGCAAAGGCTTAGTGCGACCTAGCACTGCGGAGGTGGTTATACCGAGAGACAGTCAGAGGTATGTTATTCTGCTAAACCGGGAAATAACCCCATGGTATTTTCTGATAACTGAGGTGTTAGACGACTTTGGGATAAGAGAGCGTGTGGAAGGGTATTTTAAGAATATTGGTTGGGAGAAAGTTTTGGGATGGAGTGTGTTGGCATTCAAGCAAATGTCAGATGAGTTTATGAGCACAGTGGAGTTCAAACCGAAGGGGAATTATACGGTCGAGACCCCGGGCACCCTGCGCTTCCAACTGCGGGGGAGGATGTTCCCACTTTCCATTAACGATTTGAACATCCACCTGGGGGTGATTGAGGATAAGGAGGTGTATGATGATGAGTACAAGCAGGCTGAGACCATGGCTCCACCCGAGTGGTGAAGTCAGATTGACCGTTCCTGGTCTCAAATCTCGACAAGGGCCAAGTATGTGAAAACCATCTGCAAGTCCAACGAAATCTGTGACCCCGCTCTACAGATATGCCATCGTTGGTTGGCCTACAACATCTACGGACGAATCGAGGGGTCCAATGTGGTCATGCAGCAAGAGCTTTTCCTGCTCTGGTGCATGGTGGAGAAGAAGAGGGTGAACTTCGGGTTCACCGCAGCGATGCAGTTTCAGTATGGGGTAACCTATACCAACAAATGCCTCTCCTTATGCCCGTTGGTGACCATTCTGGCAAAGAAACTCACGAATTTTAATGTTGAGGCCCCAGATGAAACAGCTGTAGCGGAGACCCGATTCCTTGATATCGGGCGCCTTGTGCGTTGGCGGATCGTCGAGGTTGATGAGAAAGGTGGCCATCGCCTGGTCTACCCGGAGGGCAGCTCAGTTAGACCTGAACAGAAAGTGGCAAAGGAACAGGGGACGTCTCGCCTGGTCAGTAGCGGGATTGTCATGCTGACGGTCGAACTGAAGGAAATCAAGGTTGAGCTGTTGATGTTGGGTGGAGAAGTGGCCACTCTGAGGGATACTATGGAGGAAGGATTCAAGACAATGAAGGCTGGTTTTAAAGAGATCAAGGAGAAGCTGGAAGCGGCAGGTGAGCCCTCCGACCAAAATGACTAAGTACTTTTCCCCTGAACTTTTAGATTAGGTTTTGTTTTATCTTTTAATTTTCATGTTTTAGTGTCTTTTGAGTCTTGTTTGAGTCGAGTCTTACTTGCACTATTTGATGGTGATGAGAATATGAATGCTTATATTGGTCGTGGTTTGAATTGGTGGTTGAGTATGACATGCATGATAGTAGTTGTGAGCTTACAGATAGCACCCCACAGTGAGATCGGGGCCATATTTATAAAAAATCGCATATTCCTGGTGAGACTTTGCTGTACTAGGGAATCTGGATTTTGTTTGAAGACTTCTACTGCTAGTAATGACTTGAATGATTAGGGCACATTTCTTTGATTAGGACCCCAGAATTTTCTTTGTTGATGAATGTGATAAAACCCATTGTTATGCCAATTTGAGCCGAATCTATTCTTTCTTAAGCTTTTCTGATGTTATATCTAAAAGAAAGAATTGTTGTGATGCACGAAATGGTAAACAAGGAATTGGAGAGAAGAAAGAAAATCTGGGCACAAAAAAAATATGATAAAAGTTGCCTAAAATCGAAGAAAAAAAATTGATCCCTAGTAAAACGGGGAAATGGAAAGTTGGTTGTGGTTTTACTAAATATATATGCTGGGTATGGGTGATACTGAATTAGCCACTGAACTATATATATCTCACCTTTGCTCTGTATACCCCATTACAACCAAACAAAGACCCTCTGATGAGTCATGCTAGTGTGCTTTACTTGTAGTTTTCAATCAAACTCATAGAAGAACTGGTACAGCAAAGTAAGAGTGTATACACTTAACCCAGTACTTAAGAGAGAGAGAAACTACTGTCGTACTTTATGCATGTTCATTACTCTCTGGTTTGTGGTTTAGATTGAACTGAATAATGCATGTTGGTATGATCTGATCCTGATGTTTGTGCAAGTCTCGCGTCTTGAAGTTTTATTTCTTTCCTTTCGACTACTCGTCCGTGTCTTCTGTGAATCCACCTACATACTTGAGGGCAAGTATGGTTTAAGTGTGTAGGTGTGATGCGTCTTCGATTTTTAGGCCATTTGGCCCTATTTTTCTCTTTGTTTGTGTCAGTTCAGGTCTGTCCAGGGAAAAACGAAGTTGTTGAGGAAGGAAGGTCCAGTAGAGCGAAAACAGAAGAAATGTGGTTGGAATGGGCATTACCAAGCCCAGATTGCAATGTTATGTTTACCAGCATGGAGCCTAGGCGCAGTACCTCTCCAGTCTAACTTGGGGGAATGAGAACCCGAAGCAACCCACCTGGTATGAATCAAACCGAAGGAAGCAATCCATCTGACCACTACAATGAGAAGCAGACAGCCGAAGCCAAGAAAGGAAAGTAAATCTCGAGGATTCGGAGGAAGGAGGCAGAAGAAAGAAGAAGGAGCTAGAAGAATCTGGAGAAAGGGAAAGGTTGACTACAGCATGCAGCTGGAAGCTATCTTCAATCGGATCAATCAAGGATTGAGCTAAAGAAGGAAAGAGAATCTCAATGAAGATATGAAGCTGGCGCAGCTAGGGTTAGACCTTCAGCATTCGGCAATATAAAAGATTGATGATGTGCAGCGTGAAGAAGCTCTTGGCACCTTTGAACTCTCGTTTTTATTTTAGATTACTACTTTAATCATGCCGTGTGTGGCATCCAAAATAATTTATATTTCAGTGCTATTTCCTATTTCCGTTTTGCTTTCAACTCGAACAAGATTAAAGGCGCGTGGCCTTAGGTATTATTTCTCTTATTCAAGTATTTCCTTTTTGTTACATGATGTGTTTAATTCATTTCGCATTTAGGGGTGGAAATAATTATTGTGTGAGTAAATCCTTCGGTGAGGTTTTAGGGGTGGAAATAATTGTTGTCAACATGTAAACATTCGTGAGGCATTTGTTCATTCGGTTGAGTCTCGTGGTTCCGAAAGGATCTGTTCGAAACCATGGGCAGTAGGGGCCTAACAGGTGATCTCCGTTCGGTAAAATGCTGTCCGTGTCAAGCAAAGGCCAGGGTATACCAGGGCATGACAACCGGTATACCCAAGACCGAGTAGCTGAGCAGTGTCAACAAAAGGCGTTGTAGATCTGGAAGGTGGGGAAATGATTGATGGGATACACTGTCCTTCCTCAGTCTTGGGCTTCTCTAGAGACTATCCATCAACTGTGACGAGGCATCAAGCCATGGTTATCAAACGAGGAAGGTAACTTCTGCACCGTAGCATGTCTATGACTGGTCGGCTAGCAAGCCGGAAATGGTTGTGTCCAGGAGGCATGTGTCACTCAAAGTGCAGAGTTGAAGACCTCAGGAGAGAAGGTTGGTGAGGGTCATACTTGGTGAGTAATGGGTATGACTACCATCTAAGGAGAAGTGAAGCATTGCCTTGTGACCGGGGATTGTGTGACCTTCGGACCAAGTGACTACAATGGACTCAACCATCCTAAGTGTGAAGTATAGTCCCTTGAAACGCCCCAATGTCATTGGGCCACGCCTTGGGTTTATATGGATCATGGACGGATCATCAGTATGCCTATGACCGAAACGAATGTTGACAACAGTTATGACCTAACCGAACAACCTCACCCCTTTGTTATTATTGATCTTGTTTAGTTTCTTGTGTAGAGTATACAGATTGAGACCTGTGACACCTCAGTTTGTCATTTGAGAACAAAGTAGTTCCTCACTCCCTGTGGGATTCGACCCTACACTTGCCACTAAGACTTGTTTCTTGTTGTTTCTTGTTGTGAGACGTAGGATCGATTTGAGATCCCGAAAATATTCAAAGAGGTGGCCAAGGCGATCAGCCCAGATCGATTTGAAATCCTAGTAATTAGGGAAATTGACATCCAGGTCAAAGACAAACAGGTGTTGAAGCATAATCAAAGTCTCAAATTGGGAGCACCAAGGTTGTCATTCCAAGGAGAAATGTTGATATCAAGGCCTTTGGAAAGAAGTTTTTCTCATTCCTACAAGAGAAAAGCAATCCAGGAAGCACCAGTCCAAGGCATAAGGGTAAAACTCAAGTGCCCAGAAGGATGGAGAAGTGTTTCCACAAGATTTGATACAAATGAAAGGAAAAATCAATTTCCTTGCAATACGTTGTACTACTTGAGGAATCCAGAAAGTGACCGATAAATCGGAATACTGCAGATTGGCGGCTTTGAGATCGAGATCGAGGGCAAAGCTGGACAAGAAGCTGATATCCTAATCCTAGGGCGAGATTTCCTTGACAAATATCTACCATGGTCAATGACATGAAGAAGAATGGAGATCACAATCGGCGAAAAAAGGTTGTTGATCGAATGACAAGTCCATTCTCGATTTATGATAAAGCATCATATCAACACCTAGACTAGAAAGCAATAAACGGCACATGGATTTACATGGTTCGGTCGTGAAGACCTACGTCCACGGGAGGTTCTTCGTTGGTTTCACTATCTCAAGAGTATTTTGCATATTACAAGTGAAGTGCTGGAATGAATTGATCCCCCCTTAATGCTTATGCTAAACCTTCTATTTATAGATGACTAATTGGACCTAACCCTAAAGCCCACGAAACAGATAAATGGAGCCCAATTTCGGTGGTAAAGTTAGCTCTGGCAAGGTTGTCTCTGTCTCTGGTGGCGGGTAGCTCTGCTCTGGCAGGGCGGGGTGGCTCTGCTCTGGTAGGGCGGGTTGATCTCTGCTCTGCACTCTGGCGGGCGGGTTGATCTCTGCTCTGGCAGGGCGGGTAGCTCTGCTCTGCTTCTCTGCTCCTCGGCAGAGCCGAGGTCTGCTCTGCTCTGCTCCTCTGCTCATCGGCAGAGCCAAGGTCTGCTCTGCTCTGCTCCTCTGCTCCTCGGCAGAGCCGAGATCTGCTCTGCTCTGCTCCTCTGCTCTTTGGCGATTCCTTTGACCCGAGTGATTCCTCTGACTTCAGCGATTCCTCTGACCCGAGTGATTCCTCTGTCCAAGCTATTCCTCTGCTCTGCATATATTACTCCTCATCAGCTACTCCCTCCCTGGTCAACAATAAATGAGTGTTTCTGATGAATTTTTTGTTGCTTTGTGACCTTTGATTGTCAACCATGATATTTTAGCTCCACCACTCGCTTACGAGAAGATGTTTTCACTTAGCAAATTCAAAATACTTCAGCCCTGCAACTTTGACTTTTCCTTCTGTTGCTCTGACTCTTCCTTCATATGCATTTCTCTGACTCTTCCCTCGTGCTGGCTGGAATACTCTGCGCGGAGCATAGCTGGTCATAGGGACCCAGCTAACTTTCGCGGCTTACGATTAAAAGAACACCCTACACTGAGGATAGATGGTCAGAGGGATCGGCCTAACTTTCGTGGCTTACGATTAAGAGAACACCCTGCACGGAGCATAGACGATCAGAGGGACCCGCCTAACTTTCGTGGCTTACGGTTAAGAGAACACCCTGCACGGAGCATAGACGGTCAGAGGGACCCGCCTAACTTTCGTGGCTTATGGTTAAGAGAACACCCTGCACGGAGCATAGACGGTCAGAGGGATCCGCCTAACTTTCGTGGATTACGGTTAAAACGAACCCTCTATGCGGAGCATGGATGATCCGTGGGGATGCATCCAACTTTCGCGGCTTACGATTAAGAGAACACTCTGCGCGGAGAATGGATGATCCGGGGGATGCATCCAACTTTCGCAGCTTACGATTAAAACGAACCCTCTGCGCGGAGCATGGATGATCCGGGGGATGCATTCAACTTTCGCGGCTTACGATTAAGAGAACACCCTGCATGGAGCATAGACGGTCAGAGGGACCCGCCTAACTTTCGTGGCTTACGGTTAAAACAAACCCTCTGCGCGGAGCATGGATGATCCAGGCTCCCTACTCCCCCCTCTCTCTGCTCTGTTCTACTGTGCTCTACTCTGCTCAACTCTTTAGCTCTGCTTTTCAGCTCTGCTCTTTAGCTCTGCTTTTCAGTTTCATCTCTGCTTTTCAGCTCTACTCTTTAGCTCTGCCTTTCAGCTCTGCTCTTTAGCTCTGCTCTTTAGCTCTGCTATTTAGCTCTGCTTTTCAGCTCTGCTTTTCAGCCCTGCTTTTCAGCCCTGCTTTTCAGCTCTGCTCTTTAGCTCTGCTTTTCAGCTCCACTATTCCCTTTACGTGGATGTTGACCCTGGATGTTTGTCTTCCCCTTGACTTGCTAAGCAGCAATTTGGATTGAAATTATGAATTATGGGTATATATCCTACTCCCCCCTCTGGTGACATGTGCAATGCTCTGCATGAACATGTTAAGTAGAATATGCAACGTAAAATGAAATAATTAAAATGAACGAGACAACACCGCAGAATTCATAAAACCACGCATCCAATTTATATTTTAGCACATAAGCGGAAGTTGTGCAGCTTCGTATCAAAGTGAATTCGTGTTTCAAATCTAAGCACATATGCAGAAGTTGTGCAGCTTCCAAGATAGCATTATAATTTCATAAATCCCATCAAAGATCATATAAATCATGATTTTGCACAAATGACGAGGTATAATATTTGCCGATCATGCTCTTCCTCATTTATAAAATTTAGCGAAGTACCTGAATCGCCACTGGTCAATGGGCTACCTTTTTCATGTTATGATGTTTATCATATTTATTCAGGTCTTTCCCAAAATTTGCTTATCATGTGCTACAAAAATTCTTAAGCACACGTATTAGTAAAATTATGAGAGCCCCTAAAGCCAGGGCTGTAGATCAACTATGTGAAGGATAAAGAAGCTTTTCGATATATAATTCATTGCAACCTTATATGTTTAATGGACCACTTAAATGATCATACTCAACAAGCAACAATCATTTCTCCTATTTTTTGCATATTGAATTCATCAAGCAACAATTATTTCCCTACTTCTCAAAGCTATATTTATAGAGTACCAGTCCGTAAATGATCCAAACTAACACAAAATCAGCCACAATTTTCAGTTAAAATTCCAACACGTAGTAACACAAAATCACTGTTGCAATTTCACAAAGGATTTATTTAATCTCCCAACAATGATCAGATTTCAACTATGATAAGATTTTACTGATTAAGAAAGAGCTTAGGAGCATAATCACTGAATCCAGGCAGTAATATAGGCAGATTAACACCCATAAGAGAACAATCACACATGACACTTTGATTTTCATATATCCCTAATTAGTTCAACACCATATTGATTTGAGAGAGTGAAAAAATAGAGATAGCTTAGCTTCTTGGTTAGTTGATAGGCAAGGATATTAATCCGTGATAGGGATTGTAGTGTTGGGAGGCTGAGCCACCAGAGTTTGGGATGCCGAAGCTGGCAACTGTTGGCTTCCAGCGCCACTTAAGTTTTGATTAATGCTTCGGCTAGATAGGGCTTCGAACCGGACAGCTGCAGTGATGCTGTTTTGTTCTCTGCCGAAGAGAGATTTGAGGATGGCAGGTCGGAGTCATGGCAAAAGGGGGCGTTCTTAATCGGAACCGATGGTTTTTTCACGTCATTGTCTATAGAATTTCCAGCAAGTATGGAGCATCGGGCTCTTTCCAAGGAAAACGGTGATAAACCCAATCAGCACCTGACAATCACATAGGGATCAGTCACTGCAATTGTAATATGCTTATTGTTAATTCTCAACAGCCAGCTGCTCAACAATCAGTACACATCAAAACACCTTCAGTTAACACAATAAATGTTCCCCTCAAGTCTTAAATCAAATTTAGTTGGTTATCTCCTTAACCATAATAACAATCATACATGAGATTTTGGAGCTTGGAAACATTAGTCAAATCTAAGGTATTGTTAAGTCCAACCCAATATCATGTGATGATACGAGAATTTAACTCCATAATTATTATTATCGTCAAACATAACTCAGCCTTTAACCCCCAATTAATTCAAAACCAGATTCCATTTAGAGAAAGAGGTAACTTAGCTTGATATGCTAACGTTTTTCAGAGAGAGTAGGCTCTTCGGAGAATATAGAATTCAGCAAAATTTCTGGCAAAGATCCTCAACAATTGTATGATTAAGCGCAGTATACCGCCATCTCTCATTTTCCATAAAATCAGCAACAAAAAGCTATTAGCCATGAGGCTTGAGAATTATCTCTTGATGGCGCGATTCCGCCGGAGATCGGCGCAATGACATAATGACCAGCGACTGGTGTTGCTTGCACACCCAGGCGGTGGCGATCTAAGGGGCAGCGACTTGCTCGCCGGATTTGTGAAGGAGAACTCATCGGCTGAATCTGCCGTCCCATTTCTTTTCGTCCCTAAAAGTGCTTTTCGGGAGCTAGACTGTTGCGCCCTTTTGTGTAGATGTGCGAATCTCTGAGAATTCAAGGAGAACCGATTTTGCAGTGAATCTGTTTTGGAGTTTTTAGATTTTGGGGTGTGATTCTTTGGATTTCTACGAGAGAGAGGGACGATATGTCCTGGTGTTTCGATTTTTAGGGATTTTCTTTTACGATTTCGGATTTCAGGAGTGGAATGGGGGCTGGGATAGAGAAAGCACGATTCCGGCGAGAATTGAAAGAATTTAGGGTTTCTCGCGCTGGGAGCTCTGAAATGGTGGCGATACTTGCCAGAATCCCATCGTCAAAATTACCGATGTTTTGACCGGATTGGTGGCCGGACATTGGAAGTAGGCGGTAGATCTAGCCAGGATTGTGCGGTAATTAGATTTCAGAAATCGTGGAGGATTGGGGCTTTTTTAGAAAACTGACGAGTAATTGTGGGATTTTCAGTTTTTGGGGCTTGGAGGTGGGCTGATTCTCGCCGGGAACTTTTTGGCCAAGAAAAGTGAAGAACTGTGTTACCGAAAACTGGAAAATTGGAGGATTTTTTTTTATGAACAGTAACCAGAAAACAATGAATCTCAGGCCTTAGCTCATTTTCCCACAGACGGCGCCAGTTGATAAAGCATCATATCAACACCTAGACTAGAAAGCAATAAACGGCACATGGATTTACTGGTTCGGTCGTGAAGACCTACGTCCACGGGAGGTTCTTCGTAGGTTTCACTATCTCAAGAGTATTTTACATATTACAAGTGAAGTGCTAAAATGAATTGATCCCCCCTTAATGCTTATGCTAAACCTTCTATTTATAGATGACTAATTGGACCTAACCCTAAAGCCCACGAAACAGAGAAATGGAGCCCATTTCGGTGGTAAAGTTAGCTCTGGCAAGGTTGTCTCTGTCTCTGTCTCTGGTGGCGGCTAGCTCTGCTCTGGCAGGGCGGGGTGGCTCTGCTCTGGTAGGGCGGGTTGATCTCTGCTCTCCACTCTGGCGGGCGGGTTGATCTATGCTCTGGCAGGGCGGGTAGCTCTGCTCTGCTCCTTTGCTCCTCGGCAAAGCCGAGGTCTGCTCTACTCTGCTCCTCTACTCCTCGGTAGAGCCGAGGTATGCTCTGCTCTGCTCCTCGACAGAGCTGAGGTCTGCTCTGCTCTGCTCCTCTGCTCCTCGGTAGAGCTGAGGTCTTCTCTGCTCTGCTCCTCTGCTCCTCGGCAGAGCCGAGGTCTGCTCTGCTATCCTCCTCTGCTCCTCGACAGAGCCGAGATCTGCTCTGCTCTGCTCCTTTGCTCCTCGGCAGAGCCGAGGTCTACTCTGCTCTGCTCCTCGGCGATTCCTCTGACCCGAGTGATTCCTCTGACCTCAGCGATTCCTCTGACCCGAGTTATTCCTCTGTCCAAGCCCATTCCTCAGCTCTGCATATATTACTCCTCATCAATTTATATCTCGGTCGGGATGTTATATGAGAAATTCAAGGCAGAATATTTTGCTGCCTACATTGATTCAGGAGTAGGAATTTGTACAGCAAAACGGAGAGTCTTTCCAACAGACGTTGAAGAAGAACTGCCTCGAATTCCAGGAAGAGATTTCTCAAAGAAGATATTGCTCTCAAAAGGAGTAAAACAGACAGAAATTCTAATCGACGGAGCAGGACAAACACCTTGGTACAAGGTCAAGAGTCCACCAATATATTTCCAAGATACGGGAGGGGATATATTGTTCGGGAATAATTTCTGCAAACCTTCAAAAGGTATACACAGGATAATAAAGCCCGGAGGCTTGTGTTCACAACCAATTGTGATCACAAAACCATTGTGCAGAGGTTTGAAGGAGCTTTTAATCGCGCTATGCCAGTCAACTATCACATCAAGCGTGGTGATGAAGGCAGACTCCAGCGATCACAAATGAAGGATCAACGGAGGTTCAAAGATGTTCTGCTCAAATGCAGAGCCGAGGGATTTCCAGATCTCTTCGAGGAAGAAACTCAAATCCTCAAAGTCTCCTTAATATCACACAAAGATATTGGGGAAGAAGAACAGTTGTCCATAGTCGATGTCAAAAGGAGAATCCAGAAATATTATCATGAGGAACCTTTGGCATGGTGGGACAAGAACTAGCTCAAAGCTACCTTGGAGGTTAAAACTGGAAATGAGCATGAGTTTGTGCGGTTCAGGCCAATCCTGATGAATACTCAAGATCAGCAGGATATGAGGAGCATAATCAATGAGTATTTTGGTTTGCAGTTAATCGAACCAAGGAACTCGCTATACAGTAGTGCTGGATTTCTGGTGAGAAATCATGCGGAGATCAAAAGAGGAAAACCAAGATTAGTGATTAATTATAAATGAATTAATGACATTCTTGAGTTTGATGGTTATTTCATCCCAAGTAGATAACACCTTATCAACTGCATCAGAAGTGCAAAGGTATTCTCAAAATTCGATTGCAAATCGGGGTTTTACCAGATTCGCATGGAGGAAGGGAGTAAGAAGTTCACAGCCTTCTCAACTCCACAAGGACATTATGTCTGGAATGTCATGCCAATGGAGCTAGCCAATGCGCCTCAGATATTCCAAAGGAAGATGGATAATCTTTTTAAAGATTGTTCTTCATTCATGTTTGTTTATATTGATGATATCCTTATTGCATCAAAGAACATTCATGAACATGTTAGGCATCTGGAGATCTTTGCAGATGTTCGTCAACAAGAGGGATTGGTGCTGTCTGAGAAGAAGGCAGTCGTAGCAACCCACAAGATGGAGTTTCTGGGGATCGAGATCGATGAGGCTGGGATAATTATGCAAAATCATATTGTGGAAAAGGTCCAAAAATTTTCAGAGGATTTCGAGGAGAAGAAGCAGCTTCAAAGCTTTCTTGGAGTTGTTAACTTTGCAGGGATGTTCATCAAAAACCTAGCAGAACATAGGAAAGTCTTCAGTTCTCTACTGAAGAAAGATGTTCCATTCATATGGAAGGAGGAGCATCGTGAGGGTATGAAGAAGCTAAAAAATATTTGCAAAAATCTCCCAAAGCTTTCAATACCACAAGATGAGGACGATCTAGTTCTCTACACCGACGCGAGTGAATTTTTGGTGGGCAGCTGTTCTCGCTAAGATCACCCCTTATAGAGAGGAACCATGCAGATACTGTAGTGGTCTCTTTTTCGGTAGTGAAGCTGTGTGATGGCACATCAACGAGAAGGAGTTCTATGCAGTCAAAAAGGCATTCAAGAAATGGCCGCTATTCTTACTTGCAAAGAAATTTATTTTGAAAGACGATAACACTAACGTTAAGGCTTTCTTAACCAAGAAAATAGAATCTAAACCTAAAAAGGCTAGATCACTTAGATGGCAAGCTGAATGTCAATATTATGATTTTGATATTGTCATTCTGAAATCTGATGATAATGTTCTTGCAGATTTCTTGACAAGAGATGGAGCCAACCGAGGTTGACACCATCACAACATGCCAGAGGCACCTCCAGTATAACATGGAAAAGCTGCAACAGGAATGGCAAGAGTGTGTACTCCATGCCAAGCAAGCGGGCAGATTACAAATGGCTGATGAAGCTATAGTATGTGATCGCATACGAGCATGCCTCAAGAAGATGATAAATCTTCATGATGCACTTACAGGACCGCTTCTGCGCAGAATCAGGGAACCCTTGATTAAAGCAGGCATTACCGTACTGGTCGGATTACCGGTAGCAGGGGATTCAAGTACCCCTAGCACAGGTCCTGAGGCTAAGGTTTCAACGCTGGATCCTCAAGGAAAAGATGTTGCTAAGGATTCACCTCCTGAACCACTGTGTCAACCCTCCACCTCTAGGGTAAAAGAGGGATAGATTAGCGTTAGGCTAATGACAGGCAAATCTAAGGTTGATACTAATATTATTGAAGTATCTTCTGTTTGGCAGGCATACCAGTCAAGGTGGGAGAAGCTCAACACCGGGAAGGGCATTAATCCGGGATACAGCCAGATGGATGTTGGAGGTAAATACCCCCGAGTGTGGATGACTACTAGAGCCAATCCACAAGAGGTCAAAGAATGGTATGAATTTGGGACGCTAGCCTCAGTTTATACTATTTCCCCAGCATTCAGCGAGATCAAGGGTCTACCAAGGTGGATCCAAGAAACCGTCTATGAAGCCTGGGTGAACAACAAGTCCCTCAACCGGGAAGATGTTTTGGACCTATATTTTTTCAGCACGGCACCAGAACTAGTAGGGAAGTGTAACCATGAGGCTTTTCATTTCAGAAAGCTTCGGAGGCCCGACACGGAAGCCTTGAACCGAATCAAGGCACCAGATCATCAAGTCTCAATCGTCGCCACATTCCCGGAGGACCAAATCTTCACAAGGCGAACATGGGGACTATGGGTCTGTCTCACAGAGATGGACAAAGTCAAGTTCAGGTTCAAGTTCTCTCAGAATGCGAATCTTGGATCGTTCCTATTAAATACCATGATAGGGAACACTACCAATTTTGCCGAGAAGGCCTTTGAAGAAAAAAGGCTGACATTGTGGCAGAACAAGATAGCGGGGAGCAAAGAAACTCGCCGCAAATTCTGTAATATGGCTCACCTGGGCCATTAGAACGAGCATATCTGCACGGAGTGTCCCACGCAGAAAGAGCCGGAGTTTGAAAAAGGTTTCCTATCGAAGGCTAACGAAAAGAAGTTCTGGTCCGACGAGTATGCGGAGCACAGGACTCCACAGGGATGAGTACCTTGGACACCAAAAAAGTAAGAGGCTCGACAAAGAAAAGGGAGTCATGTGACTCGGGACAAGAGGACCACCCACTAAACAAAAAACGACAAAAGTGGGTGGAAAAGAATGCAGACTAATTACCCACTAGTGGGTAATTCTACAGAAAATCCACTAACCAAAAGACAGGAGACAATGTTGAGTGGAAGAAAAAGCAGTTGGTCCCTACCAACAATTATCACAAAAAGATAAAAAGAAGGTTTAGCTCCATGTGATGACTAGACGGTGTCGACAATCATGGCCGACAAAAGAAGGTGGCAGTCACCATCCAAGACAACTGGCCATAGGATAAGAATCCGAGGCCAACCACCAAGCTATGATAAAGGGCATCAGACCTCTATATAAACCGAAGCTCTGGAGAGAAGAGGGGCATCCGAAATTTTACACATCCTTACACAACACACACTCTTTCTAGTATTTATCTTTGTAATTTTAAATTTCTGTTTTCAAAGTTTTTCAGTTCTAGTTTTAGTTTCTTTTTATTTTATGTATACTAGAGTTATCTACTATTGAGTAGCTAAAACAAGCTTGTCTCATCCTTTAGGGCGATTTTATGAAATAAATTAAATATTTTATAATTCCTCTTTAAACGCTTTATTTTTGCTCAACTTTCCGGTTTAGTAATTTTTTTTTTCATTTTCCAACAAAATATTATATGTCGAAACTTAGTGTAGGAGGAAGATTGCAACCATCCCTTGCGAGCGCATGGTTGAACGGAGCCTTGAGGGCAGACGGTCCATAAAACGCAACAAGAACTGACTCCTAAAGAAGACCATTCGACTAAAGGTATAAAGTTGGTTTATATTTAGATTAATTTTGAAGTGATACGGAAACATGTTGGGCCCTTTATATGATTTTATAAAATTGCTTTATAATTGTAGAAAACTCATGAGGGTAATTTGGCTTAAAATAATATCATGTTGGCGTTCTTTTTTTAATTTTATATGAATATTGAACATATGTGGGGGTCTTTCTATAATTTTGTTTGAATGCAGGGTAGATTTGTAATTATCATGAAAATTGGCATGGGGAGTTTGAACAATTTTGAAAGTATTTGATAATTTGTGGATTTTTTAAAGTTTGTGGGGAAAATGAATTTTCTGCAAAGTTTGTGATATTACATGCAATTAACCCTTTAATTATTTAATATCAATAATTATCATTACATGTAAAGTTAAAAATTTACGTCTTCAAATTTAAATTTTATTTAATAATTAATGCGGATTATTTTATTTTATTTTTAAAACATATTTGACATTTAATTATATTTTGATTCGATTTAATATTTATATATTTTTTATTTCAATATATCGTTCAATTTCGATGTTCACCGTACAACGCACGGACGGACGTACTAATTCCGAGAAGTTAGTTGAATTTATTGAACCTGACGCGGCTGACTTTCAACGAAGCTGGTTCACTGATTCAAGCCTAAAGAATTTATTTCAAGTATATACCTGACTTGACTGCTTACTCAGCTTAGATGAGTCCATTTCACTCACATCCCCCACGAAGGAAACTGACCTGCTGATTTTATGGCGATGAGAGGGCATCAGGTTTAGACATTAACTACTTTTGACTGCTTTTCTACTCCTCGGCAGTTTCTTGCTCTGGTTAGGACGGATCAACTTGGCTATCATAATTTTAGATTCAGTCTTCATGTTGATAGCTAGTTTGCTTTGGCTTGTTTTCTTTCTGATTTCGTTTCTTTGGTCTTGTGGATGTAGCCATTTTTGGGTTACGTCTCTGTATGTTTTTGTTCGGCCTATTTTCTATTTTTCCTTATTGCTTTCGCAAAGAATTGCCACTTTTGGGCAACGTTTTGTATGGGACACTAGTTAATTATTTATCTATAGATTGGGGGTCGGGTCTACCTAACCCCTCACCCCTTGGGTGTTGTTTGTTAAAGAAAAAGAAAAGTCCACAAAAAAACTCTTACGCTATGTATTGCTAGTAACTAGTAAGTAATAGCCAGTAGGACGGTGCCAGCTGAAATAGCTTCCTCTTTGGGAACGGGACGACACGGATTTTAAGGGAAAAGTTGTAAAGTGTATTGATAGTGGAAAAAAATATTATAATTATTATTGAAAGTTGTGAAAATGTGTTATAATTAGTATTAGGAGTGGTGAAAATGTGTATTTAAATATTATTAGTGGTGAGGTAATTGTCCAAAAATGCAAAAAAAAAAAAAAAAAAACGAGAAAGTTATTTGGGGGACGTCCCAAAAAGAAAAAAGATGAAATTATTTGAGGGACGGGGGGAGTAATTGTTATTGTGATAAAAAAGTAATACCCCATTCATCCCAAAAAGATATGCATAGTTTTCCTTTTTTTCGTATGTTCCATAAAAACATGCATAGTCTATTTATAGTAATAATTCTCCCACTAAATATCACAATCAATACGAGAGCATTTCTCCACTCACATTATACTTTACAGGATTTCTTAAAATCCGTATCGTCCCATACTATGCATATTTTTATGGGATGGAGGGAGTAATCGATATGAAAAAAAGTAATGTGTTGAAACATTACCTTTCTTTATATCAATAATTATTTTTTGTTATAATAATAATAATTAGTTGACCATAATTAGTACATCGTCGTAGCGCCCTTCGCTTCGCGCCCGCACCCTCCGCTACTCTGCTAGTCATGATTGGTTGAAAAGTATGAATTATTCGAAGTAATTATTATTATGATGAAAGGTAATAATTGACATCAAGTAAAGTAATATTTTTGGAACTTTACCTTCTTTTATAGAGCTAATTGCCTGTAAATCCAACGTATTTCAGTATTTGGTTTTTGCATCAATTCTAAAAAATTGACTTCTAGATTCATAACCTTTTTGTCTGATTTTTGTCCGGTGACTGGTTTTTTCTTACGCTGTTAGGTCCGGAGGGTCTTGAATAGGTGTATGGAGGGGATGGGGAATACACCTATAGGCTATTTTTGAAAATGAAACTTGAAACACAAACTGACTCAACCTTTTTAGTTAAAAGAGCTTTATCAAAACAAGGTTGACGACTGATACTGAATACTCTTCAGTAAAGAGTTATCAGTTAAGTTTGTTAAACAGAGAGATGTTATGAATCGAACTGACTATCCGGAGATAGATCACTTAGACTAATAACACACGAAGCGGAAAACTTTTGTTTCAAAATAGCCTGTGAGATTAATCACGTTGTCAGCAGTTAAGTTTCTCTTTGCAGTTAATCAGTTTTCAATTTAAGAGAGTTTGAACCTAAGTAAGAAGGTAAATACTGAAAGCTGTAAATAATACAGAGATTTTTACGTGGTTCGAAAAATACTTCCTACATCCACGGTCAGTTGATTAGACCGACAACTTCACTGAGCATGTGCTTACGGGTGCACAGCAAACCTGGGCGTGTGCTTACCAGTGCACAGCAAACCTGGAAAACTGAAGATCCTATCTTCAGTACCAACACACCTGGTTCGATTTCTCACTCTTAGCGCACACTGGGCACTAAGATCTCTTCGGAGATAGAGCACTGGTCTGAACTCCTTACAACTAGATTACAAAAAACAAGTTCTCTGTAATCAATTATACATAGGCTTTGGGTATACAATATTTGCCTAAGTTTTAAGAGAATGTATGTAATCAGCAGTGACTAATTTTTGGTTTTGTGATTCTCTTCTTCGATTCAAACTTTGGAATGGCTTTGAATGCTGAGTGACGAATTCGGCAGCGTTTCAGCTTATGTTGTTGAATCGATGAAGATTGAAGTGATCCTCGAGCTCTATTTATAGGAGACGTCTTGAATAGATCCATTGGTTGAAATGGTCTCCAAGAATTCTTCTGTTATAGAGTAATTTGAACGTGGGTTGAAGCTTCAATCTTCGAGGTTTCTTTATTTGGTGAGAACGGCTACTTTGAAGAGCAGGAGATAGGACATCTCTAAAAAAGGTAGTCACCAAAAGGGGTGGCCTCTGCAGAGAAAGGACGATCCTGGGATCTCTGCATTTAATGCGGCTGTATTTCTGGAGTGCGTGGCTTCCTTTAAACCTTAGAAGTTCAGTCCGAGGAAGAATTTTTAACTGATGCTTGACTTTAGTATCAGTTCGCTGAATCCACGTGGCTCGCATTAAATAATTAGTCGTAACTGATTCTTGGACTGGTTAGTTAAATATCAATATTTGACTTTACCTTAATTCGTTACATCTGTCGACAACTTCAGTCTTCAGTTTTCAGAACAACAACTAAACTAGAAAAGAACTCTAACACTTGAGTTCAAATAATCCTAGTCTATTACAAGGAAAACCTAAGGATTTTGGTATCATCAAAACTAAGATTAAGATATTTCATTAAGTTCCCAACAATTTCCCCCTTTTTGATGATGCCAAAACTACGTAACAGTTCTAAGACAAGAAAAGCCAGAGCAAGAACAGCAAGTTACTAAACAGGGTAAATAGTGTTCCCCCTTAACAAGATAACCTATAAACTTGTATTCTCGAAAGAAAAAACACAACGGTTCAAACGAACAGAACGAAGACAATACTGAAGTAAATAATAAGAGCCTGGACAAAAAGGAATTGTCTTTAGGTTGAGATCAAAAAGAAGTTCTTTTAACTTCAAGAGAACTTATGAGAAATCGGTTAAAGTACAAGGCAGAACTTACATGAGAAGACAAACCTAACAGCTAAGATTTTTGACCATACAAAGCGAAGACTGTCTTCCAGATCTCTTGGTAATCTTTGGGGTTATTGTCCTTGGTAACATTCCATATTCTGCATATGGAATTTGCTTCCCTTTTGATGATGTCCCTGTTGACACCATTTTTGACTCTCGGAGGGCAGACACTATTCTTCAGTGGATAAAGAATCATTTGAATCCTAGTTTCCTTTTGAGCATCCCAAAGTCTTTCAATCAAGCCGCGTTCAACCCAATTGACCATGAAGTATCTCCAGGCCTGTCTTTGGAAATCAGGAGCTCGATCCAGATTTGCAAATACTATCCACTTGGTATAGCATTCATTTAGCTTTTCCCACCAGTCATTCATGTCAGCAGGTACCCAAGTATCAATTCTATCATATCTGTCCAGATGGTATATCAAGAGACCTTCTGCAACATATGGTTTTAATCTCTGTTCTTCTTGCAGATTAATAATTGGGGTGGAGGAAGAGCAATGCTGCCAAGTTGAAGAGCCTTCTTGGCTTTAGGCTCGAGATCACTGGACGAGCTTTCTTCTCTGGATCTCTTTCTTTTGTACTCTCCTGATACAGAGGGAGCTGGAGCAGTGCGTGAGATGAGAGCTTGGGATTGGGCAAAGGCGTGTGCCAGTTCTTCAGGGAGAGCATCAGAGGCACGATCATCCAAATTCTCTTTCCCCTTTTTGGCATCATCAAAAGCGAGAGAGTTAAGTTGACGTTGGAGCTTTCGGATGTCAATGAGCATGGACTGAATCAGAGCAGAGTCGGAGGAATTTTGAACACTGCGAAGTTCACCTTCGAGTTGGGTAAGTCGAGCATTCACTAGAAGAAGTGCTTCTGCAACCATCAGTTTGGCATTTATTTCAGTTATGAATTCAATGCGAAGACTGCCAAGTTGTTGGTGTAAGTCCAGAAACTGTTGCTTAAACTGGATTTCTGCATCTAGTACGTGTGTGTGAAGATCCTTGTGGTTCTATTTCAGGATTGGGAAGGAGACCTGAACATGGATCGGTCCTGAACATATTCGATATGCGTGACACATTGTACATCAATCCTGCGGGCAAGAGCTTTGATTCGAACATCATGGTCGATAATCTCATCAGTTGCCTATTTTTCAACGGCGATCAGATGCTTGAGGAATTTTGCACCATAGATGTCTTAACATTCTCGCTCATGCTTGAGTGTCGCAATCTCCATTTGCTGAGCACAGATCATATCCAGTAAAGCTTGAATAGGATCTTCCGCGCCTTCGGGAATTTTGAAGGTAACTGGGGAAACTATAATTAAACTCATCGGTTATACGACAGAAATTCTCTTATGAGCTACCTGTGTTCCCATGATTATCAGATTTTCAGAAAGCTAGAAGAGAGTTCTATTGGAAAAGAAGAGAAAGTGTCGTTTATTTCAAGGTCACAGGTATTTATAGGCATTATAGCTGAGGACAAGATAGCAATTTTATAAAGTCACTTATTTCGTGCGCTAACCACCTAACTAACTATGCCTATCGTTGACATATGCCTCGTCGGGTCCTTGTCTCCCAAATACAGAGCCAGCTTTCCAAGCCCTCCTCTGGTTCTCTCCTCTGGAAACCTACGGATGCTCTTCTTCTTTGGACGGACATCTCAGTTTGTCTGGCCTGGAAGGTTGCTTCGAACTTCTCTTCTCTACCCAATTTCTGCAGTTCTCTCGAACTCTGCTATTTATGTTGGGAGTGATTTACTCTGCCTTAATACGATCTGCTCATGCACACTACTCTGGTCCGCCCAATCACGCAACGTGTTCTGATCCTAAAGGCTCACATACTTCACTCCTCATCAGCTACTCCCCTCTTGGTATGGTCAAATGAGACCATCCAGAGTTTGACCATAAATCAGTTCTGCTCTCAAAGCTAATAGCTACTCCCCCCTGGTATGGTCAAACGAGATCATCCAGAGTTTGACCATAAATCAGCTCTGCTCTCAAAGCTAATAGCTACTCTCCCCTGGTATGGTCAAACGAGATCATCCAGAGTTTGACCATAAATCAGATCTGCTCTTTGATGGGGCCCCTTTTTTCTCGTCTTACACATCCACTTTTCTGACACATCGACAGCTTTTTCCATGTAATCATTCTCCTCGTTTCCATAAAACCTCTTCAGTTTCCGCAAGATAATATAAGGAGAATTCGAAACGCCTAACTTTCCCTCCACGTCTAAGGTAATCAACCGCCCGATTTTTCTTCTCCTTCTTCTTCGAATTTCTGAAACCCCTGGTTTTAACAAATTCTTTCGCTCTTTTGTCAGTTGGCTATTGAAATCAGTATCACCATTTCATCGGTGCTCATCCGCTATTCCTTCGTTTCTTGTCCGAGTTTTTCTCCCGAATCCCGGTCTAGGTATCATCTCGAATCTTCAATTTTCCCCTTTGTTATTTTCGATTCTGGTGTAGTTTATTTTGAATATTTAGAACTCGCATAATCATGACCTCCGATACGATTCCTCCATCCATCAGACTCAAATATTGAAGAAGGTTAATACCCATTATAGCTTTTCCAGCCATAAAAAATACCCTGTTCATTTTTTGTCCAGTTTGAATTCCAACGACAAGGGATTCCTGTCGAAATACTGTTGGGTATATACTGTGGATGGCGATTGGGGTACCTATTACCAATTGGGCGACATCATCTAGCACCCAGTCAGGCGTTCTAACGTTCCTCGTCCTCCAGAGAAACCCTCCTCTTACGATCTTAGCATCATAGATAAGTTTAATGCTAGTTAGGGAAATAGAGTTTTTCCTTGTAAATCTTTGCAAACAATGATTCAGCCCTGGCTGCCACAGGGATGTTTGAATTATTTCCTGTAGGTAATATAGGTAATATTATTTATTGTTATCATATTTATGAAAATATTTTGGTCTTGTTCTGTTTTAATGTCTTCATCCTCTGAATATCTCTCGCAGATATGTTATCGCAGCCCACTCTCAACGCTAGTAATAGCGGAGTCCGAGTATCGATACGACTATAATAAAAGAATAAAAAGACAAGAAGAACTAGATTGAACATCATGCGAAAGCTTACATCAAAACATGCTAAGGCAAGGCATCATAGAACAACTCAAGGGTATAAACGTCAATATCGTCATATCTCCAAAAAAAATATCATGAATCTCGAAGACAATTACAAACGAGGTATAGCTCAATATTCATAAGGTATATTAAAATTCAGAGTCTCGCAGCAAAAGGTGAATCGATCATATGTATGAAGACATATAATCGCGAGTAAATTGCTTGATTAAAAAGAAAATAATGTATCTCATCATTAAGGTTTTATCAACATTCAAAAGGAGAGCAAAGTGTATCATCGTTAGGACTCTATCAAGAAAAGGAAAGCAACAAAGAAAATTCATCAACAAAACAATCCGCCGCCAGCACCAGTCCAATCTCGCCCCATCACTTAGCCTGCACATTTAGAAATACATGCAGGGCGTGAGTATATAATACTCAGCAGGCAAACGCCGAAAAATAAGAAAAGCTGCTCTTAGAGCTATAAGTTTGAAACTTGCCACATCTCAACAATACACATGAATAAATTTAGCGTAAATGAACCTGTGTAAGTAGTTTTAATAATCATAACAACATAAAGAAACGACTGCAGTCAAAGATCTCAACATGTATGCACCACATCTACAACTCATCATCATCAAAGGTACTGAGAAGTAGGCCTCCCTCTCAAGTACCGTGACCGGCCGACCCGAAGACGGCTCACAGTCACCTCTGTTCACAAAATCCCGCTTGTGGCAGGACCGAATTCGTCTCATCTCATCAGTAGAGGGTAACATACAGGCTCAACATCAAAAATTGGCAAGTCAAACAGTTCTCAAACATCATTTATCTCAAAATATTTGATAAACTCATAACATCATCAAATCATTTTAGAAAGCTCATAAGATATAAGAATACTCAAAATATTGTCCACCTGAAGTCCTTCGCTCAAGCTTGGAAAGAAAATAGGTGACTTACTTCTTCATCTCACTCGGGCCTTCATATATCATCATCATCGTCATCGAAGGTTCATATGATAAAATAAACCTCAGTTAGAAACTCATTTACTAAAATCCAATCTCGTCTCAAACTATAACTTATCACTCATCTTCTATTTACCCAAATAAATCTCAATCCCTAGGTATACTTAACTCCTAAGGATTCACAAGTCCTACTCTCGACCTAACACTCAACTCGGATTAAACTCATAGCAATCAAGCACATAAACAAGCATAATCACATAAGCATATAAATTCAAATATAGACATGTCACAAGCAAACATCATCCTGCACTGACTCGATTTAAAGACTTCATCAAACTCGGTACAGAACTCTACTGGAGTCGTGACCTATACCATTTGAAACATCTTTGAGTCTAGTTTCATTCAAAAAAAAGTAGGATGAAAAACTCCAAGTAGTTTAGGAGATATGACTGCTTTGTTACAGTCTACCATATTCGACAGTTTTGAGTAATTGAAAACTTTGATTTTTGAAAAAATAGTAAACGTTGCCAAATAGTAAATGTTTGGGTAACAATAACTCACGAAACAGTAGGCATAAAAGAGTTGCAAAATGACTCCACACTCAACATATAAGCAAACATGCCCAAAGATACTCAATCACTCGCAAATGGCCTCATGCATCACATAACTCAATAAATTTGCATAGATTCTCCCTTATTATGCGAACTAAACTCAATCAAAATTTTATATAGTCAATGCTTGACCAAACCAAACATCATTAAACTCTAATATCATGCTCAAACTCCATACTTCTTTAATGAAAACTCTTCAAAACTCATATTAAACTCTTATAACGCTCAAGAACATCAATACAAAAACATTTGACTCATTAGACTCGGCTCGGTGGCCAGAGTAGAGATTACTCGGTAGCCAGAGTAGTGTGAGTTCAATAGACAGAGCAGAATCAGCTCGGACGCCAGAGCTGAATAGCTCGCGGCAAAGTAGAGCAGAATAGCTCGGCAGAGCAGAGCAGAATGACTCGGCAGAGCTGAGCAGAATGACTCGTTAGAGCAGAACAGAATGACTCGGCAGAGCAGAGCAAAATGACTCGTCAGAGCAGAGCAGAATAACTCGTCAGAGCATAATAGTCAGCTCGGAGGCCAGAGCTGCCTCAAAAACATTTTTCTTAAACCAAAGCACAAAAGACATGAAAGTCTCGATTTTTGATAAACTAATTTTTTTGAAACTTCACGAAAGCAAATGAAACATTAATCTCACCTTAGATCTATCATTTTAGGCCACTTAATCATATACATGAACCATCAATTAACCATTTAAAGCATAGAGACACATATACCTACTTTTCATCAAACTAACTCATTCCAAAATCCATCCATCACTTCCAATCATCAATCCAATCCATCAATTATCATGTTAATCATCTCATAAGCTTATACTTGTCATCAATTTATTATTCAAACCATAAACTCAAGATCTCTCAATTTTTAGTCAAACTAAACTATGCAAAAATTTGCATCACAAAACCAAGCTTTGCAATACACACATCAATCATCTCAAAACACCTCATTAAACATATTTCTCATCCCAATTTAAGACAAGAACAAGAAGGATTTTTGAAGGGGAAAACTCCCTATTTTCGAAAATCTCACAAAAGGGGTGAGGGGTGTTTTCTTGCTTCAATCATGCATATACACACAGATCTAACTCAAATATGATTAGATCTAGAGATATTTAACACTTACTCAAGAATTGTTAAGAAAAGTAGAATTTCTTCTCTCTAAACTTCAAGCTCAAAACTCTACTAATCTCTTTCAATCAAGTATAGAAGGTGTTTAGGGCTTGATTTAGTGAAGGATTATTGCATAGATGTGATTTTAGGAAAGCTTTGAAGGTTTCTCCAATGGTGATCAATGGAGGAGAAAGATGAGAGAGAGAGAGGGAGAGTGGTGGGGGGACGAAAATGATGGTGTGAGGGAGAGTGAGATAAGTTTTTGTTTTGTCTTGTTAATTAAGAATAATTAGGGACAAAACACTATTCACTCGTTAATGCATTGTCTCCCCAAAATCTCTACTAAATCTCTCCACTTGTCCACTTGTATTAAGCACATGTCTTAATAGGATAATTAATCTCATTGGGAATTACTCCCTCCGTCCCAGCTTTTAGTATCCAATTTTTCTTTTTTGGCCGTCCCACATTTTAGTATCCATTTCTATTTTTGGTAAAAGTAAGTGGGGCCCTTACTCCACTTTAATTATTTTAACTCTCACATAAAATGTGGGACCCTTGTTCCACTCACAACACATCAATCACTTTATTAAAACCCGTGCCATTCTCAACTGGATACCAAAAGCCAGGACGGAGGGAGTATATGGTGCAGGAACTTAAGTCATGGAAAATTAGTCACTAATTAATGACATGTTATAGCACAAAACTCTTGTGACCAAAATTAAAAAATAATAGCACTAAACATTAGTGCACTTACTTAATAAATTTTACGTCATCTCTTGGAAAAATAAATAATAAATAATAAAAATAATTTGAAACCTATTGTTAGAAAATTTCTTTACAAATCGGCACTTTTCGATTTCTCGATGAAAATAAATCTCGTTAGTTTTGAAAAATCAAAATAAAACTCACGTGCTATCATTATCAAGAAAAAAAATCATAGTCACTCAATCATAAATGCACACATAACAAAAGTCACATAATCAATCAAACAAATAGTCTCAGATAACGTCATGTCAAAAACAAACGACATTCACAGACAAACGAATCATCTCTCAAAATGACTCTTCTCTACAGGGGTTCTCACTCTTTTCCTCAACTCCATTTCTAGCTCGTTGTTCCTATTAACATAACAGGACAGTCAGTCTCACCGATAGTTCTATATCCTGTATCAAAAATAAAATATAATCTCTTCTCAATTTCTATCAGCATCTCAACTCGCTTCTCAAAGCTATTCACTTTCTAACTCCGTCATTGGTTCTAACAACTCATAGCTCTATCTATAAAGAAACTCTGTCTTATCTAAAATAATCAAAAATCTAACATCTCAATATCTTAGTACTCTCAATAGTGTCTTGGCACTATTACTAATAAGGAAAAGTACGGGGTGTTACATATGTCGTGGCGGACAGATTGTTGGTTAGTTCTGAAGGACCTGAAGAAAACTCTGAGTGGGGCAGAGGCCTCCGCTTTCTTTGATTAGGACACATCTCGTATTGTCTTTGACCGTGCAGAGACAGAGAATCCTAATACTGATCGGGGAGTTGTGGAGATCCCTTCTACCTTCAGCCCTGGTCCCCGAAGAGCGCCTCCGAAGACTTCCACCTCTTCTTCCATTGTGCCTCTGGATGATCCGGTCTCACAGTTCGCCCGGGATCCGATGTCATTTCTCCTCTCCTCTCAGCCAACGGATACTGAGGTTGAGATAGTATATTTAGATGCTTCGTCTTTGCTCGCTAATCCTGCTCTCCCTTCTAGCGAGGAGGTTGACATCAACCACAAGAGGCGAAGGGAGAGTAAGGAAAAATTGGCTGATCTGGCCAAGAAGAGGCGTCGGGAGACGCTAAAGAAGACTACCATCAAAGACTTCTCCCTGCGGGACAAAGATGAGGAGTCTGTCCTGAAGCCTGCGCCAGAAATTCCGGCTCTTCTTTTCGTTGACACTCCTAAACCCGTCCTTCGGATGAAGGGGCGAGAATCCCTCGAGGCTCTCAGAGCCCGCATTCACCCGGAGGACCGTGCAGCTGCTCGGAAACTAAGGGGGAAGAGTTTAGCCGAGGGTTTAGGTCGGGTTTGGATGATGGTGAGATTTTCCCTTTTGCTTCGTTCGATAATTTTGGTTTTAGTGATTGTTAGCTTGTTCTGATTCTTTCTCTACCTTTCTTACTTCTATTTTTCTTTTTTTAGGGGGAGACGCATTTTGACGAGGCCCTACAGAGGGTGGAAGATTATGACGGCCTAGAGAGCGATCTAAAGGAGGCTCGTGAAACTCTAGAGCAGAGAGAAAAGGAGCTCACCACCATTACCGAGAAATACAGCACTACAGACACAGAGCTGTCTAAGTTGAAATCTCGGTTGGCTGAGCTGGAGGTGGAGAAAGCTTCCCTGGAATCAGAATTGGTGAGGGCGAAAAGAGAGGGCCATGAGCAGGTGGTTTATTTCAAAAATTCTTATTCTGAGCAGTACCCGGAAGCTCGACAGCGATGGCAGACGGCTCGGGACTCTACCTACAGAGAAGGATTTCTCTTCGGGGCCAGGGATCAGAGGCTGGAGTTCCTCTTATCTCCACATGGTCAGCAGTTTCTCAATATTTTGCTCGATGAGACTCTCATTGCTCATATTATTTCTGTGAACGGCCGGAAGGCCGCGGAGATGGTGGGGGCTAGCCCAGAGCAGATTAAATGCCTAGATCTGGAGGCTTTGATTGGGGCTATTGATGATGAGGAGATCTTTGCCATTCTAGCCCAGAACAGTTCGCCTTTGGTGTTTGCTCTGATCCCCTCCCTACTGAGCCTATCTACCGTTCTCCCTTCCTCCGAACTCTTCAGGAGTTTGTGGATAAATTGAAGGGACCCACAGATCAAAATGCTGGTCCTCGTCGCTTTGAGGAGTACAGACTGAACCCTCCTTGTCTTACCACTACTAATGGCTCTGGGGCGACTCTTTCTAAAGAAGCTCTGCTCCAATAATTCGCGGCCTTTTATCAGGATGAGACTGCGGTCTCTCAGCAGATTGTTCGGAGCATGATCCCTGGTCATGTTGTCTATTCCATAAGCGGGGACCAAGATGAACTGCCCGTCCTTCGAGCCGGTCCTACTTCTGGCTCCTCTGGCCCTGGTACTGCTGGACCCTCTGCTCCTCCCAATCCTCCAAGCTGATCCCGTTCCCTTAATGTATATTCTTTGTAATTATGATTGTTTGATACTCAGTTTGATGTTTTTGTTGACGTTTGTAGATTTTGACTTATACTTTGACTGATTATGCTCATGCTTTTGTCTTTATTGTTTGTTTTTTTTTTTATATGTTTATGAATTTTTAATCTTGTAACTCGCTGCCTTTAATCGCAATTTTGTTGGGTTATGAAAAATGGGAAAAAATAGGGAAGGGTATCCACCCCTAGTCCCCCCCTAGTGTCAAGCGCGTACTTTTAAAAGTCAAGCACGATTGTCGAGGTTTGCTCTGTTAGCATGTGCTCTTGTTTTGATGCTTCTGACCACCAAAATATTCTTAGCTTTGAGTTGTTTGCTCTGTAAGCATATGCTCTTGTGCTGGTGCTCTGACAACCGTAGTTGTCTTAGCTTTAGCTGTTTGCTCTGTAAGCATATGCTTTTGTTCTGGTGCTCTGACAACCGTAGTTGTCTTAGCTTTAGTTGTTTGCTCGGTAAGCATATGCTCTTGTTCTGGTGCTCTGACAACCATAGTTATCTTAGCTTTAACTGTTTGCTCTGTAAGCATATGCTCTTGTTCTGGTGCTCTGACAACCGTAGTTGTCTTAGCTTTAGCTGTTTGCTCTGTAAGCATATGCTCTTGTTCTGGTGCTCTGACAACCGTAGTTGTCTTAGCTTTAGTTGTTTGCTCTATAAGCATATGCTCTTGTTCTGGTGCTTTGACAACCATAGTTGTCTTAGCTTTAGCTGTTTGCTCTGTAAGCTTATGCTCTTGTTCTGGTGCTCTGACAACCGTAGTTGTCTTAGCTTTAACTGTTTGCTCTATAAGCATATGCTCTTGTTCTGATGTTTGTGTCCTTGTGCTTGTGTAAAAGAGAGGATGCATGTGTTTCCCTAAAACCAAGAATATCCTTTTATTGATGGATTCCTTGGTCCCAAACCTCGTTAAAACCCCTGTGGGGAAAAAGAGTATTTGATCTACTTGTACACTGTGTCAGTTATTAGGCGTAAAACCTCTTCAGTGTGTTGACGTTCCAAGGGCGTGTGAGTGGTCTTCCTTCACCATCTGATAAGCGGTAGGCGCCTCCTCTTAATACTTCAGTAACAACAAAAGGCCCCTCCCATCTGGCCTGAAATTTACCGGTGTTCTTTAATGCGTCTGCTCTTTTTAGGACTAGATCTCCTTTGTCAAATTTTCGGACTTTCACCTTTTTGTGAAAACTAGCTTTGATGATGCTCTTATACTTGGCAGCTCGGAGGACAGCCATGTCCCTACTTAGCTCAATGAGGTCTAGATGCAAACGTCGTAATTCATCGTTTTATATGGGATCGTAATGGAGTATCCGATGTGAAGCAAGCTGAACCTCAAAGCGCTGAATAATATCCAGCTGTCGACAAAATTCTTTCGTGCTCTTGCTGGTGAATTGAAGCCCATTATCAGAAATGAGTATACGGGGGAACCCATACCTACAACAAATGTTTCGCCATATGAACCTTTGTATGGCACAGTCGTCGATTTTGGTTACTGCTTCTGTCTCTACCCACTTAAAGAAATAGTCCACAGCCACAGTAAAGAAACACTTGCCTCCGGCTGCGGTGGGTAGCTTGCCCACAATATCTATACCCCATTTGTCAAAAGAGCATGCAGCATACATCACTCCCATGGTTTCACCAGGGACGTTAATCTTTGGTGCAAATTTCTAGCAGATTGAGCATTTTTTGACGTAATCTTTTGCCTGGTCTCCCATCTCTGGCCAATAAAATTCAGCCCTGACAATCTTTTTCATGAGATCTTTGTATCCAGCGTGGTTTCCACAACAGCCCTGGTGTACTTCCTCCAAGGCATGTTGTGCCTCTGCTGGTGATAGGAATTTTAGTAGTGGATGGGTAAAAGATCTCTTATATAGCTGATCATTAAGTAGGCAATATCTCTGATACAGGCAGCGCTGGGAGACTTCTGGGTTAAGTCTTTCCCCTGTCTTGAGGTAGTGAATGATGGGTGTTCGCCAATCATCTCGTGCTTCCAAAGTGAAAACCCCTGATCCCTCACCTTGGTGCGGTTCATATAAAAGCGTTATTTTATCACTCCAGCCCTGTTCTACTGCACTAGCCATCTGGGCGAGTAGGTCAGCTCTACTATTTTGCGCTCTGGGAATTTGCTCCAACTAGCATTTGTGAAATTTTGACATAAGCTCTTTGATTTGAACGTGATAGGCTGCCATTCTTTCTTCCCTGACATCATACTCTCCTAGTAATTGTTGCACCACCAGCTGGGAATCCGATCTGATAATGACCTGCTTGGCTCCTAACTCTGCTAGGAGAACCAGGGCCTTAACCACTGCCCCATATTCTGCTTCATTATTAGACAATCTGCGCTCATACTTTATAGCGAATTGCAAATCATCCTGCAAGGGAGATGACATGTGAATCCAACCCCGCATCCCTCCTTTGTTATCGACCCATCCACATGTACCGCCTAAGGCTGCTTTTCCTCTGCCCTGGTGGTTTCTTGAAGGAAATCTGCTAAGGACTGTGCTTTAATGGCTGTCCGAGGCTCGAAATCCACATCATACTCGCTGAGCTCAACTGCCCACTTGACCATCCTTCCGGAGAGATCTGCTCGCCCCAAGATTTGTTTAAAGGGTAACGATGTTCGCACTATTATCCTGTGCGCGATGAACTAAGGTTGAAGTTTCTGGGTTGTAGCCAGTACTGCTAATGCTGCTTTCTCAATTTTAGAGTAATTGAGTTTTGGCCCTTGTATTAACTTACTTACAAAATAAATCGGTCGTTGTTGCCCCTTTTCTTCTCTGATCAGTACTGAGTTTAATGATTTTGCGCCCACCGCGATGTACAAGTATAGATTCTCCCCTGACACTGGCTTTGTGAGCACCGACATTTCTGATAGATATGTTTTCAATTTTTCGAACGCACTCTGACAATCAGGCGTCCATTCAAATTTGGATCTTGTTCTCAGTATCTTAAAAAAGGGCAAACTTCGGTCCGCTGATCGAGAGATAAACCATCCCAGCATTGTAATTCTTCCATTCAGGGTCTGGACCTCTTTGATATTTCTTGGAGGTGTCATATTCGTGATGGCCTTTATCTTGTCCCTGTTGACTTCAATCCCCTGGGGTGTGACTTGATATCCTAATAACTTCCCTGTTTTAACTCCAATACATTTGCTTGGATTCAGCATCAACTTGTTCCGACGAATCATGGCAAAAACTTCATCTAAATCTTGTGGATGTGAGATGGCTGTTCTACGCTGGACCATCATATCATCCACACACACCGACATGATCTTCCCAACTTGTTCGGCGAAGATATTGTCCATCATGCGTTGATACGTAGCTCCCGCGTTCTTAAGACCGAAAGGCATTCTAACCCATCCGAAGACTCCAGCGCATACAGCAAAGGTTGTTTTGGCAACATCATCTGGATGCATACTGATTTGATGATAGTCTTGATATGCATCCATCATAGAGAGCAAGTCACATCCCGCGGTAGAATCTACTAGTTGGTCGATTCGCGGTAAAAGGTAACAATCCTTTGGACACGCTGCATTTAGATCTCTGTAATCTACACACATACGCCAAGTTTTTTCTATCTTTTCCACCATCACATCGTTAGATAGCCAAATTAGGTATTGAACTTCGACAATATGTCTTGCCTTTAATAAAGCTTGAATTTGCTCCCGAATAGCCGTATCCTTCTCAGGTCCAAAATGTCGTGTCTTATGTATTATTGGTTTTATAGCGGGATCTGCGTTCAACTGATGCTCTGCCAGGGCTCGATCAATACCTTTCAGATCCGCTGTGGAAAAGGTAAAGACGTTAGCATTCCTCCGTAGACATTCTATTACCTGCTTTTCCAAAGCGGGTCCCATCTCCGTGCCTACCTTCGTGATGAAACCGATTTTCCCTGGAAAAAGTTCCACTAGCATACAGTGGTCGCTAGTGGTTATCATAGGCTGGTTGTCTGGATTCCGGCTAGCTTCATTTGCCACCTTTGGCTCTACAGAATTCGTAGAGCAATACAATTCTGGGATGCGATACCTCCGGCTGCACGCCCTCTGCTCTGGGTCATTTTCGTGAGGTCTACGATGTAAGGCTATGAACATGGCATTCTTTGGACATGATTTGATTTCCACAGACTTCCCCCACGCGTCCTCTCTCTAGAGGGAATTTCATCTTTAGATGGTACATTGAAATCACAGCTTGGAAGGCATCCAGGGCTGGTCGACCTATGATGATGTTGTAACTTGGCTTTGGCAGGTCGACTACTAAGAAACGTAGTATCCGAGTTCTAGAAGCTCCCGCCTACCCCCATGTCATAGGTAGTTCTATTAACCCGATCAGAGTAATAGCCTCCCCAGCAAAACCATACAAAGGTGCTCCAGCTGGTTTTAAAGTTGCATTCAGAGCCATGGCCACTAAACAATCCTTATATATTATATTAACTGCGCTGCCTGTATCCATGAAGATCCTGTGAACTATGCAATTGGCTACTTCCGCTGAGAATACCAGAGCATCACTATGTAGATGGACAATGTTCTTCAGATCGGTAACTCCAAAAGAGATATTCGGTTCGCTAGGAGTATGTTGTATGGTCATTACCTGAGAAGGATATAAGCCAGCTCTGGTGGCTCTTATGGCTTGTTTTTTCGCTCTATTCGATGTTGAACCATCTTCCTCTCCTATGATCATGTGCATTACTCTTTGTTTCTCAGGGGAAACATTGCCAGCCTTTATTCTTTATCAGCTCTCTATCACTGCTCCTCCTGTTTACCCTCGCCTCTGTTCTGGTGATGAACTGGTGGTGTTTGTTTCACGAACTGATCCAATCTACCCTGTCTAACCAAGATCTCGATCTGTCGCTTCAAATTATGGCAATATTGTGTGGGGTGTCCGTAAGTGTTGTGATAAAAATATAATAAGTTGTTGGGTCCAGGCTTGGGTTGTCCCCTTTTAAATCCTGGCGGTGAGCGAAACCACGCTTCGTATTTGATTATATCGAAAATCTTTTCCTGAAGGGTATTCAGAGGTGTGAAATCCGTAAATTGGTTCACGTTATGTATTACATGTTGCTGTGCGTGGGTTTGTTTGGCTCTATAAGAAAACCTTGAGGGCAATCCTCATAAAGAAGTTGTATTCGATCGGTCATACGCATGGGCTTCCCTTGACTCTGCTCTGGCCTCTATTTTCTTAGGTCGGTTACGCTCGTTTTTAGCCCTCCGAGCGGCTTTGGCCTCCTCCAGCTCAATGTAACCTGGTAACTTTACCATTATCTCGTCGAAGTTGGAAGGTGGGTGTATTTGTAATTCCTCAAAGAATGCGCATTGCTTTAATCCTCTAATGAAAGCATAACCTTTGATCTGGGATTCGGCTCTAGGGACAGCCAGAGAGGTCATAGTGAATCATGACGCGTATTTCTTCAGTGTCTCTCCTGGCTCTTGTTTGATCTCCATCAAAGACATGGCGGTCTTTTCCATGCTCTTCGAGCTGGCGAACTGACACATAAAGAGATCATGAAATTCTACAAATGAATAAATGGTTCCGGGCTCCAGAGTTTGAGACCATTGCTGCGCTAAACCCGTAAGGGTAGTAGAGAAGATACGACACTTAATGCCCTCTGAGTATTGATGGAGCTTTACCACGGTCTCAAATCTTGCCATGTGCACCTCTGGGTCTTCAGACCCATCGTATTCCATATTGATCGGCTTATAATGGTTGGGCAGAATGTCAGCTAGTATTTTCTCCGAGAAAGGACTAGCCTACATTTGAGGGAGGTAAGCTCTGTCCCTTATCAACCGCCTACTCCGTTGATGGTCCTCATACTGGGGCCGGAAAAAGTTCGTGCGGCTCTGCTTTGGATGGGAAGAATGGATCCACTCCTCCTCTGCTATATCCATTTGTTCTTCATTTTCAGAACGAGGTTCACCATAAGCGAAACGCCGTTTTCTGGAGACATTTATCTTACTCTTGCCTTTTTTACTTATACCACCAACAGTATTGCTTTGCCATTCCTTGCCCTTTATCGTCGTTTCTAGCTCTTGAATGCGTTCTTGCATACTCTGGACCTTTGCCCTTAGTAGCTCTAGATCTTCCAGAGACATTTCTTGAGTCCGCCGATCAGTGAAGGGAAAGGTATCACTGGAGGTATCTTCTCTTTCTTTAATGTTATCCATGTCACTCGGGAACAAAGGTCCCGTTTATTTGAAATTGCGTCGTCAGTGTTGATTACGTCATTCTTCCCTCCGGTAGGTTGTAGTATGACGCCTGGATTTCCTACGCGTGGTGACTACAGAGCTGGTATTTGTGCAAACCCCGGATTAGTCGGGTCATATGGAATGCCCAACATTTGCTTTAGACAAGTGTAGTTGAGTAATGATAGCAGTTGCTCTGGCAGTGACATTGATAAAGCCTTGTCCCGGCTAGAGCGATCCAGCCAGTGACAGACCGGAATTGACCTGCAAAGAAGTAGGATGTGTTGTCCGTAGTGGTGTCGATGCAACAGCGTGAGTCCCTTCTCCATTTCCTGTCAGATCGGGATTATCAGCCTCCTTTCTGAAGTCCTCATTAAGGTTTCTTGTGACGTTTCCGCATTCATTTCCCTATGTGAACAGAGACATGTCATCATAGAACATGGCCAGCTATAACATATGCATAACAGAAGAGAACAAGGCACAACAGAACAATCTGCGAACATGTCTGAGAATAATCAAAATAATTCGGTCTGAATCCTCATTCCCCCAAATTTGAGCACTTATATACGGGTATGTGGCGTTGTTGTCATTCCAGACCTAGATCATCAAATGATCCGTTGGCGCGAGGAAAGTTTTCCAGCCTATATACCTCTTGATGAGAATTAATAATGTTCGAATCGAGGATTAAAGTTCAAAAACCAACAGAGATATGCCCATATGTGTGACCACGTAATTATGCAACCATCCGCATTCAAAAACCACGCAAAGATAACCATTCGCGCAAGCATAAACAGATTCTAATCCAAATTTGTGGCAGGAAAATAGTGAAACAATAGATCCACATGCAGGGTTTATTGTAATGCATGTTTGTTGATGCGCTTCGTGTGAATCGCACAAATTGTTCCCCTTATCTGCATCTTGATCTAGAATACACCTGCGAAGATGAAGAACTTCGAGATGAATTCTAGAAAAGCAAAACAATATCGATTTTCCTCACGCCCTAGCTCAAATTTCCCACAGACGGCGCCAGTTGGTGAAACTATGATCTACTTGTGTTCCCATGATTATCAGATTTTCAGAAAGCTAGAAGAGAGTTCTATTGGAAAAGAATAGAGAGTGTCGTTTATTTCAAGGTCACGCGTATTTATAGGCATTACAGATGAGGACAAGATAGTAATTTTACAAAGTCACTTATTTCATGCGCTAACCACCTAACTAACTTGGCCTATCATTGACATATGCTTTGTCGGGTCCTTATCTCCCAAATACAGAGCCAGCTTTCCAAGCCCTCCTCTGGTTCTCTCCTCTGGAAACCTACGGATGCTCTTCTTCTTTGGACGGACATCTTAGTTAGTCTGCTCTGGAAGGTTGCTTCGGACTTCTCTTCTCTGCCCAATTTCTGCAGTTCTCTCGAACTCTGCTATTTATGTCGGGAGTGATTTACTCTGCCTTAATACGATCTGCTCCTCCACACTACTCTGGTCCACCCAGTCACGCCACGTGTTCTGATCCTAAAGGCTCAGATACTTCACTCCTCATTAGTAACCTTGTGAAGTTGTCTTCCTTTCCACTCAGTGATCCGGCCATCAGTATCTACATCAGAATTGTATCTGACAATTCTGGGCTTACGTGGAATTTCAATAAATTCAACAGGGAGCTCTGGAGGAACATGAGGTGGAAGGATCGACTTTTTGAGGAAAAAGCTCCTTGAAGATAGGTGGAAGGATCGACTTCAGTGGCGGGAGCTGAGGGAATGACATGTTCTTCATTTGCTGGAAAATGAGGAGCAAACGAAGGTCTGAGGTTGACATTCTTTGTTTGAGAAGGATCAATAGATGATTCCGGTGGGAATGATGATGGCAACGAATCTGTAGTGATGTCCTCTACAAGTCCTTCTGGAGTTTAGGGATCTTCAATAGTAATTGTTGGAATATCCAGCACGGGAGAGACAGTGGAGACTTCAGTTGGATCAGTATCCAAGAGCTGTGTTTCTTCAAAGAAAGGACAACTGATGGGTTCAGTCGTCCGGGGTGATTGTTGATCCAGAGCAGGAGTGACAGTGGTTTCATCTGCAGTTGGATGACTGATGGAATCAGTCATCTGCGATCGGATGTTGCAAAGACCGGAGTGTCCTATGGAGCCGGCATAAAAACATGGCTTTCCTGAGGAACAGAGTCAAGAACGGGAGTTTCTTGGATTGTGACTCAAGGGATCGGACTTTGATGATCAGGAGACACAGGAGCAACAGAGCCATGAACAACAGCTCCAGTGGTCTCTTCAGCAACCTTAGATGTAGAGGTGCCAGCATCAGCATCAAAGATCAGGGTACTTTTGCTGTAGCCTTGGGACTCAATGTAGTCCAGAGAAACTTGTCAAACCTATAAATAACATCCCACACTCGGGGAAAGTTGAAGATGCTGAACAATGTCACTTGTCAAAAAAGTCATCAGTCTTAACAAGTTGGAGCTCATTGATGTCTGAGCAGGGAGCAGTTTTGAGGAAAGTATAAGTGAGAAGTCTATGAAGATTCTTATAGACTTCTAGAGAGGAATTGAATTCACCAGGAAGGTGATTCAAATGCTGAGTAGCATTATTCTTGGCTTCAGTTTGCATTGCTGCAACAGATTTCAATTGTTCAGAAGTGCCATACCAAGTTGGCACAGGGGAGGATTGTTGGACTGTTGTGCCCTTGGATTTAAGTTTAGGCTGGGCTTTGGAGAGGTTTTTGGAGGTAGACTGAGAGGCAGATTTTGAAACAGTCTGTTTGGGTGTGGAGCGACGACGGCGGGGAATGTTTGTTGCAGTGAGAGAGGGAACAAGGGATGGAATTTGAGTGGGAGAGGGAGAAAGAATGGGACTTGGTTCACTTGGAGATTCAATAGGCTCAATATCCACGGATTTAGGTGATGAGATGTCAATCACCTTTGGCTTCTTGGAGGGTTTGGGTCCTCCTTTCGCCACTTTGAAGAGGCGGATTTGATCAGTTACTTCCAAGGTCTCTGACTAGAAGATTTGAGGTAAATATATGCTGCCGTGAATGATGATCTGTGAAACCCTGTTGCCTTGTCGGAGCAAATTGGCAGGTGTGGAGTTGTGAGGTTCGCCGCAAAGCAACTCGAGGTAGGCATGCTCCAAGTTAAAAGGGTCGGGATTCATTAGAGCAGCCAAAATGTTCTTCTATGGCTGTGAAGCTTTGTCGGGAGTTCTGGTTGCGCCTATCCAGCATTTTTGTATGATCTTGGCAAAAAGGTGATGACTAGGCTTGAGGAGAGATAACTTGAGTGTTCCTTCGATGGTCTCGTCAGCCTTAGCCATTGCTCCTTTGAGAGTTTCATTTGCCTCATCATCAAAGATGGAGGATGGATTGGGACCAATGTTCGATAGACCGAACAGTTCCTGAACTGCTTTTGTGACATTGATTGGAACCTCTTCTTGTGATTGGAAGTCGGGAGTGGTGAACACCTGAACTTTGGTGAAAAGTTCATCAGACTCGTTGTAGTACAGTTCTTGATAGAACTGTTTGATTTGAGATTTCAGTAGTAGGGGCGCTTCTTTGATGACCAATGAGCCATTGATGCCGTGACATGATTTTTTCAGTTTCGACATGTCCTGGTTTTGATTGGAAGGAAAGCGTATGTACCGAGTGTTCATACCGGACTTCCTTGAAGCTGCAATCAATAGTTTTCTTCGATTCTTCTAATCTCACCATTTCAATGAATCTAAAAATAGAAAGTTTCGAACGGAGATTATCACAGTTGATCGTTGTTGAGCAGGGGGGTTAGTTTGCATGCAAGAGAGAGAAAAGATGGACTAAGGAGTTGGTGAGAAGAGAGAGAAAGTAATGATGAAGTGTGATTGTGGAAGACGAACAGTTACTTAGGGCATTTGAAAAGACAGCGGCGGTTTGAAATTCGCGAGCCAAGTTGAATTTAATGAATTTTGAAATCCACAATAAATGCCTGTCAGAAAAACTTCTTAAAATAAGAGATTCAAATAATGAAGAATATTTGGCATAATCTCTAGTATGGAAGGGGCTGAGTATGAAATCAAATCATGAGCGGGACAAGTTAAAGTAAATTCAAAATGCAATTTGAATAAGACTTGTTCAGCAAGAATATTTCAGTCTCTGTTCCCAAAAATATTTCAGTCTTTGTTCCCATCAGTTAAAGTTAGAAAATGCGTCAGTTGAGAAAAAGTTAATGTGAGCGTGAAGATTTAAAACTTGTTCAACTGAAACAATACTTTATAATCCACAACAACATTTATAAATCTTTATAGACGGCTGATCTTTGTGGGTATTTAATTCTGCAATTTCAACTGAGCAGTTTAGTAACGTTCCCCCTCAAAAATATAATCATATTGTTCTCAAAAGTAATCTCAACAAAGCAAGTAACAACCATGAATGAGACAAAGAGTATTTGTCTATCGACAGAGAAATTCAATTCATTCAAGATTGAATCATTAACATGTAATTTATCAGTTACTAACCGAAACTGTAACTGATAAGATATCAATCGTCAAAACAAAATAGAACGCGATAGGAAACACACGAAAACTAGAGAGCTTCTTTCGAGAGCAATTCTAACAAAATCTTTTCACCATACTTACATTCACAGATAGTAAGCAAAACTCAACTTTCTTTACCATTTGTTACTTCACTTGAACTTAATCAATGCGAAGTCTTTTTCTGGTCCTTTCTTCAAAGTTCTTTCCAGTCTCTGTTTCTTCTTTCTCTTTCCATTTCTTCTCTTTGTTTTTCTCCTTTCGTTCTTTCATTTCAGTTGCAGCTGCATCCATTTCTTGTTGTTCACTCTGATGCTGCAGATTCATTAATGCTGACTCGAGAAAAGCAATTTGAACCTTGATGTCAGCAATCTCCATCTCTTGAGCTTCAAGCTTTATCTTCATTAGTTGAATCTCTGCATTAGTTGAGTGGGTTGTTGCAGCTGGTGTCTCTTCAGTAGTTTGTTCTGTTCGGATGCCATCAGAAGCATGAGATGGCTCTGAGGGAAATTCCTCTTCGTTGATAGGAATGTTGAGCAATCCTCTTGCAAGTAGATATTGCCTGAAGTTTGGTACCCAGTCATGGATAGCATCCCACAGATTTGAGACGTTGAATTTCTCAAAGATATCAACCTCTAAGGATTCAAACTTAGAGACCGTCATCATTTCTCCAATCCCTTGAAATTGGGATTTGGGCGCCATCTTGGCGAAGGTGTAGAAATGGTATCTGACCAGATCCTGATAAGCATCAGCATGTTTCTCGACAAGGACTGAAGGAAGAGAGACATTGACACTGTGTTGTGCGAGCTTCAGGAAGTAGTTCCTAAGCTCTGTGGATGGTGTAGCAGTTGAGGAGGAGGGAGCATCAGGATCAGTGAAAGTGACCTTCTCTTGGAAGGTTTCAGTGTAGAACTGAAAATATCCTGACAGGGGAGGGAGTGGTCCTTGGAACTGTTCTTCTTCTTCCCGATTGACTTGTGATTCAGGAGGGGCTTGATCTTCTTGAGTTGGTGAATGCGGTTCTAGGGATTTCAATGGCGGTTGAATAGATTCATCGAGTGGAGTGGATGAGTCGGTAGGGATTTTCTCAGGAGTTGCTCTTGGTGGAACATTAGTCGTAGTCCTCGGAGTGACAAGGTCAATTTCTATTGGACCTTTAAGACCAACAGGAGTCTTTCTTGACGAGCTTCTTGTTCGACTGGAAACACCAGTTGACAAAACAGGGCTTTTGCTGATCACAGTGGGAGAGGTTTTGGTAGAGCTCTTCTAATCTTCGAACAGGTAGATGGATGAGGAAACTTTGGTGGTATCCTTCCAGTAGCACTGAATCTACTTTGTGTTGTGTAGGATTATTGATGACACTCTTGTTCCTTGTCGTAAGTATTTGGAAGAGTGAGTTTCACATTTTTCTTCCGCTAGAACTTGGAGATACGCTTTTTCCCAATTGTAGGGACCATCTCGTAAAAACGCAATCAGCACAAGTTTGTGAGGTCTTGACAGGTGATCGTGCGATCCAAGAATACCAAACCAACATCTCTTGATCATCTTTGCGATCGGTCTGAGGTGAGGGTGGAGTCTTGACATGCTCAAGACATTCTTGATATTTGAATTGAAAGTGGCTTCATCTTTTAAGGCTTTCTTCATGAGGCTGGTGGCTTCTTCGTCCAAGAAGGTTGGAACAGGACCTTCAGCTGGGAGATGAAACAATTCTCTTACTGCTTTTGAGATGTTGACGACAAACTTTATAGAGTTGGTGAAATCTTCCGTGGTGAAGATGTCGATTTCTGTTGTGTAGTCTCTAGTTGATTCATCTATCTTTATGGTGTTGTAGAATTTCTTGATGGTCTGCTCGTCGAGTAAGAAATCTGGCACTTTGTGCAGGAAGTTGATCTAGCTATGTCGACTCAAGATTTCATTAATCTTGTCGTGCTCTTTAAGATTCAGTAATGCTTCACGAGTGATTAAAGCTTCAAACCTTACAGATTGTTGTTTGATGGATGTGAAGGATTTTGCCATTGTGAATAGATTAGAAGAATTCTGCAAGAACTAAGCATATATCTCACAGGCAAATCTGTGGATTCAACGATTAGCCAAACTGAAAGATATTTGTAGAGTAAAGATCGTGTCAAGATTTGAGGTGAAAGATTCTGAGGGATTGAGTGAATCCTTGTAGGAGATGAAACGTCGTTGATAAAGTTATGGAAAGACGTGTCTAAGGCAATTTTAATGAACTTTTGAAATCCGGACAAATAGGGGATCAACACGTGTCGTGGATGCCGCTTGTTAGTAAAAAGGGCTGGATCGTGCAAACGTGGAGTTAACTGCTTTAAAATAAAAACTAAATGATTTTCATAAAATGAGTGAAAAAGGCTTAGCATACATAGAGCAGAAAACTTAAACTATTTCTAAGAAAAACATTACAGTCAAACATTTTTAGTAACTGAGAAGAAGGCCTACAAATTCACTAATTTAAACAAGCCAGCTGAATTCCCGATGATGGTTGATTTGAGGTTTTGTTCTTCTTCAGTTGTTGACTGGTGACGTCAATTACGATTTATCAGTCGATGAAGTTCCCCCTTGACTGTTGCACTGGTGCATGTTCTCATCTGATTCTTCTTCTTCAATATTTTCTTCATTCTCTTCGTCTAATGTGGAGTCTTGTATGAACTTGAGTGAAAGTTCGATCAGTCGAGTTGATAAGTCTACTGGAGGGTAGACAACTTAACTCCTTTCTTGCGATGAGGAGTCATCAGTCGGAGTTTCTTGATGCTTGGTTGTTAGTGAGGAACTTGAAGTCAAAGTTCTTTTTCCCTTGACATCTTCGATCAATTTGCTTCATTTCAAGATAATCTTCTCTTGAAATGGATGGGAAGAGTTTTACTTTGACTTTCTTCTGGCCGAATTCAACTCATTGCTCACACTTGACTCTTATATTTGCAGTTATGATCAATGCCATGTCAAGTTCTCTTCTCGTGCAAATGAGATTTGCATCTACGTCTCTGAGAAGTTGTATGAGTTGATTTCTCTCATTCTGACTTATCTGCATCAAGCTTTCCAATTTGGCATACTCAATAGCCAATTCTACTTCATCTTTTTCTTCAGTTGTGATCATGGAGATTTCCTTCATCTTTGAGGTTGTCTTGGCGATAAATATTTTCAATCTTTGTTTCTGCACAAGAACATTCTCAAAAATCATCATTTGATCACTGTATGCTGCTAAAGCTTGTTCCACTTCTTTGATTTCAAGAAGATCTCGTTTTGAAGTAGTGGAGTCTGATGATGAGTTAGAATCTTCAAGATCTTCTTCAGCAATTGTCTTTCCTTTATCGAGCTGCTTGTCTTCATTTTCTTCGGAGTGATGAAGAGAGGATGGTCTGCAGGGATCAGAAGACATAGCAAAGAAGCAAGAAAACAGGGAAGAAGCACTTTATCACAGAGAAGAAAACAGAAGAAACGAAAATTCTTTTTGAAAACTTTTGACAACCCTTCTAAGCAGGATCTAGTTCAGCAGAACTTGGCCAAAACAAAATTGTTCTTGCGAACAACCCGCTCTGATACCAATTGTTAGGTCTGGAGGGTCTCGAATAGGTGTATGGGGGGGCGGAGGAATACACCTATAGGCTATTTTTGAAAATGAAACTTGAAACACAAACTGACTCAACCTTATTAGTTAAAAAAGCTTTATCAAAACAAGGTTGACGACTGATACTGAATACTCTTCAGTAAAGAGTTGTCAGTTAAGTCAAAGACTTTAACTAATACACGTAAAGCTTCAGTCGAGTTTGTTAAATAGAGAGATGTTATTAATCTTACTGACTATCCGGAGATAGATCAGTTAGACTAATAACCCACGCAGCGAAAAACTTTTGTTTCGAAATAGCCTGTGAGATTAATATTGTTTCGAAATAGCCTGTGAGATTAATCACGTTGTCAGCAGTTAAGTTTCTCTTTGCAGTTAATCAGTTTTTAGTTTAAGAGAGTTTGAACAGAAGTAAGAAGGTATATACTAAAAGCTGTAAATAACACAGAGATTTTTACGTGTTTCGGAAAATATTTCCTACACCCACGGTCAGTTGATCAGACCGACAACTTCACTAGGCATGTGCTTATGGGTGCACAGTAAACCTGGGCATGTGCTTACGGGTGCACCGCAAACCTGGATAACTGAAGATCCTATCTTCAGTACCAACACACCTGGTTGGATTTCTCACTCTTAGCGCACACTCGGCACTAAGATCTCTTCGGAGATAGAACACTGGTCTGAACTCCTTACAACTCAAACTCTCAATTCGATTGATTGAAAAGAGGTTCGAAAACTTGCCAACTAGATTACAAAGAACAAGTTCTCTGTAATCAGTTATACCTAGGCTTTGGATATACAATATTTGCCTAAGTTCTAAGAGAATGTATGTAATCAGCAGTGACTGATTTTTGGCTTTGTGATTCTCTTCTTCGATTCAAACTTTGGAATGGCTTTGAATGCTGGGTGACGAATTCGGCAGCGTTTCAGCTTACGTAGTTGAATCGATGAAGATTGAAGTGATCCTCGAGCTCTATTTATAGGAGACGTCTTGAATAGATCCGTTGGCTTAAATGGTCTTCAAGAATTCTTTCGTTAGAGAGTAATTTGAACTTGGGCTGAGGCTTCAATCTTCGAGGTTTCCTTACTTTGAAGAGCAGGAGATAGGACATCTCTAAAAAAGGTAGTCACCAAAAGGAGTGGCTTCTGCAGAGAAAAGTCAATCCTGAGATCTCTGCTTTTAATGCGGCTGTACTTCTGGAGTGCGTGGCTTCCTTTAAACTTTAGAGGTTCAGTCCGAGGAAGAATGTTTAACTGATACTTGACTTTAGTATCAGTCCACTGAATCCACGTGGCTCGCATTAAATAATTAGTCGTAACTGATTCTTGGACTGGTTAGTCAAATATTAGTATTTGACTTTGCCTTAATTCGTTATATCAGTCGGCAACTTCATTCTTCAGTCTTCAGTCCTCCGGCTTCAGTCTTCAGTCTTCAAAACAGCAACTAAACTAGAAAAGAACTCTAACACTTGAGTTCGAACAGTCCTAGTCTATTACAAGAAAAACCTAAGGATTTTGGTATCATCAAAACTAGGATTAGGATATTTCATTAAGTTCCCAACATACGCTGACGCCAGAAATGACATGGTGGCAGTCGAAATTTACACAGTGGTAGCCGAAATCGACACCTAGGCATATTTTTGACATGTGAAAAAAAATATATATATATAACAAAAAAATAAAAAAAACCCACCCACTACCCATCATCGTCTCCCCCCTTCCCCCACCCCTAAACCCTAATTTTCCCAACCTCCACTCATCGCCCCCTGCCGCCACCACTGTCGCTGTTGAAGCTCATGGCCAAGTCGTGCCCTAAATCTCCCGCCGCCAAGCCATGTCCTAGATCCCCAGTTCACCACCTACATCTCGTCGCCCTCCTTCAATTAACGTTCAACATTGCTGAATTGTTTCTTCCGTCGCCAAGCCATGCCCTGATGGTCGGCGGGTCTGAGTAAGCGAGAGGAAAGGCAAGGCCGTCAACAACGTGTACCACTGTGTCAACCAGCCAAACGTCTATCCAAGAGTGAGAATCGAAGGAAGTAAGGGAGTCAGAGACCAGGCGGAGAAACATTGCCCCTAGGACGACGACGACGTCGAAAATTAAAGGGGGGAGGGGGCTAGTTTTAAGGGAGGAATTGGGGCTCGATTTTGAGTGTGTGAATCAAGTTCAAAGAGAGAGAGAGAGAGAGAGAGAGAGAGAGAGAGAGAGAGAGCACGATTGATTGAGAGACATAGAGGTGAGGGGAGTGATGATGGCGCGCGGCGCCGACCATCCTGAATCTGCCGGCGTGTGGTGGCAGCAGGCGGCGGGTGGGGGAGGGAAAATTAGGGTTTGGGGATGGGAGGAGGGGGATGAAGACGATGGGTATAGAAGGGGGGATTTTTTTTATAAAAAAATTCACGTGTCAAAAATGTGCATAGGTGTCAATTTCGGCTGCCACCATATCAAAAAATTGGTCACCATACTAAAATCAGACAAAAAAAAATTATGGATTTAGAAGTCACTTTTTTAGAATTGGTGCAAAAATCAAATAGTGAAATACGTTATGGATTACACACAATTAGCCCTTTTTATATCAATTACTTTTTTTTATAACAATAATTACTTTTATAGCCCACCCATAAAAGTAACTCGCTTTAGCCCCGACCCGACCCATCTTTTCCATACATTTAGTCTCACAGGAGACCAACTCTTAGTTCACATAATTTCTCGTACATTTGTTTGTAAATGAACGTTTCCTACGATTAACAGTATTTTATATAAAATAATATTATAAAGATATATACTAGCTAACTATGAATTAATCAATTCAAATAATCAATTGCAAATTGAAAAATCACAAAACAAATATAAAAGATAATTATAAATTCTAATTAGATTATTGAACTTACTCGTGATCTTGAATTGAAATAGAACATAAGATAGACATGAAGGAGAAATTGATTAATTATTTTCTGAAGAAAATAGAATGACAGGAAAAGGAAACCGTGAAAATACACGACGACCATCCGTTTATTTTTGTCACCTAGTAGTAGTGTATTCTTATGGAGAATTCATTAATTAGTGCTCGTTTGGTTCAAGTAGAGGAATGGAAAGAGAATGGAATCAAATAAAGGAGTGGAATGGTAACAATAACCATTACTTTTATTGAGTGTTTGGTTTAACAATGGAAATGAATCATTAGTAAGGGATTCCCTTTCTTTTGTTTCCCCTCTATTTTGAGGGGTAACAAATTGGGTGATTGGGTTACCCTCAAGTAAGGGTAATGGTTAAGTCATTACCCAAACCAAACAACAAGTAATGGATTCAATTAATTGAATCCCTTTCCAACCTCTAAAAACACCCAACCAAACGTGGGTGGAACTTGGAAATAGTACTCCACCACGTCCTCTAGTTCCATTGTCAAAACCTTATGTATGATTATGATGTCAACAGAAAATTGTCCTGGTCAAGTTCCCTAAAATAGAGTATTTAATAGACGCCGGATCTGGTGGGGAGGTGGTGTTCGCCGGACATGGAAGGGGGAAGAGAAAGAGAATGATTTTTTAATTTTTTTTTCTTTTCCAAGTGTCAATTTTTAGTCCAAATAGACGCCACGTCAGCTCGATATTACCATGTAGGCGACAAGTCAGTCCGGAGCTTCACCGGAGAAAAAAGTATAGAAAAATTGTTCAACACATTAAGTTCAGAGAACTTTTGATAAAAAAAAGAAAAAAGAAAATTCATGGAAAAGTTGAAAATTGGGGTATAATTTATGATTTTTGGCGTAATTAACCCTTATATAAACTATAAAGAAACACACAGCAGAGTCCACCCGGCGTTGACCCAACCCACCCAGTTGGCACTCTCCATCTATTAAAAATAAAAAGAACTAATTATCTCTCTTTGACAAGTACATCAACGTTAAAATAAATTCTTATTTTTGCTATAAAAAAGGGTCTTATTTACATTTTTAAAAAAAAGTACTCCCTCTGTCCACAAATTAATGCCCTACTTGGGTCCTGGCACGGAGACTAAGAAAGCTGAAAAAGGTGATGTGGATGAAATATAAGGGTAGTTGACTAAAGTGATAAAGTAGTGGACTAAAGTGATAAAGTGATAAAGTGTAGTAAATAAGTATATAATATAAAAGTGAAAAAGGTGTTTGAAGGTGGGTCCATTAGTGGCAAATGGTAGTAAATATAGAAAAAGTAGGAGAGTAAAAGGGTACAAAAAGCAAAACAGGGCATTAATTTGTGAACAGTTTTTTAAAGCCAAACAGGGCATTAAATTGTGGACGGAGGGAGTATGATGTATGAACGAATAAACTATCAAATATTATCGCCCAAAAATTCTCAAACATGGATATCGTTTACATGAATAACACATAACTAGATCCTCAATCCATCAAGAGACGGAAAATTATGAAAAAAATGATGATAAATTAATACGAAGAATCTATAATTTGTCTCGTGATTTTGAACTCTGCAGCTTCAGACATGTAAAACTCTGGAAAAGGGAGGTCGTTTGATGGAGGCGGAGACGCGACGGAAATTTGGGCATTGAATGAGACAAAGGTATGAGGGAGTTATGGTCGGAGGCGAAAGAGAGAGTTATCGTCGGAGGCGCAGCTAAAGCGGAGATGCAGCGAGAAGGGAGGCTAAAAGAAAGAAATATTTTTTTAATAAAGAAATACTTCATTTATTTACAAAAAAAGTTCTAGAAGAAGACAACACACATTTTAATAAAAATAATTAAATGTATTGTGAATGAAGAAGGGATCTCACTTAAAAAATACTTCATCCGTCCCATTTTAATAGGTTCACTTCTTTTTGATACGGAGATTAAGAAATTTACTTTTTAGGAGGAAAGTAGTGGTCCACACCAATTAAGTACATTATTTTTACTCAAAATGGAAAACGAGCCTATTCTAGTGAGACGTCCTGAAAAAGAAAACGAGCATATTAGAATGGGATGGAGAGAATAGTTAATAACCATAATTAAGAGTATTGTGAGTGAAGAATATGCCCATCATGTGATCAAAAGTTTTCAAAAAATGAAAGAGACTAGTTTTTGTAAACGTCTCAAAATAATAAAAATTTTGAACATCGGATTTTTTTTGAAGTATATATTTTTTGTGAATGGATAAAAAAAATATTATCGAATACAAATCGAAATAGATATATAAAGATCTGAACACTAGCAACACCATGGCAAGAGCACGGCTGATCGTGAACATCGGTGCCACCACTCCAGCAGAAGCCGATGCCTCCTACTCCAAAACGGATCCAACGAGAGCGAAATTCGCCGCCATGACCATGAGAGCTCTAGCCTCAGACACCGTGATTGTGCTATTTGTAGAGTGTGATTGAAATCAAGCGTGGACCTGGAGAGAAATTAGATTAGAAAGAAAAAGTGTATAGCAAAGTTAAGAGAATAAAGATCCGGTCGATACACGCAGCCGCCGCTACAAATGTTGCCACATCCAAGTTTTTGGCTAAAAAAAATTGTTAGAATGTAATTGGTACGATGGAATACTGATTCCTACTTCATTCCATTCTTATGTTTTTTTTTTTTTTTTGTGGAAATCAACATTTTATTTGAAATCATCATTCCTACATTTATGAAAATCACCATTCTTTTCATCTATCATGATATTAGCCATTTCTTTCCGTTCCATGTGATTCTTAATCTATACTAATAGAAAAAGAGCCTAAGATATCCTAAGGCACAACGTGTGGATTGCCTATTTTACCCCTATTATATATTTTATTTTAATGTTATTTTACATATTATATATTTATAAGAATATATTAATTCATTAGATATCACACTAAATCTATGTGATATATATCTATAGCTATTGATAAGGTTTATAGATAAATATATTCATTCAATAAGTTATCTAAAGTAATTAATAGATTTTCTAAAATAGATTATCAAATAAAATAACATTTATTACACGTACAACGAAAGTTTTTTATGCTAGTCTTTCTAAATTTAAGTTTTGACATGTAAATATGAAACATACATTATTATTAGAGACTTTATTTTTGACTACTAATAATAGGAATGGAATCAAATAAGGAATCATAATTGCATTATTTTTGTATTCTTATAAGAATACATTCAAGCATAGGAATCATTCATGAATTATCATTCTTTTTCGCTCTTCATTCCATTTCATGGTACCAATCACCTCCTTAGTATTATATGTCACACTAAAACATATGTATTATGTATCTATATTCCTATCAACGCATTTACATATCAATAATCACATCAATATTCTATTGTATTACTTATGATTAATCCTAATTAACCTCATCATTTACATATGTATGTAACTCCAGCATATGATTAATCCTAACCTCATTCATCATTTGTCGAATGAATCACAACCTTGAAATCTCATAGAAACGGACAAGAAATATCACTGGGCCCCACGAGCCGATGATTCCTAACAAACTCTATGAACGCAAGCGACTCCCTGCAGCTCTTGATATCCGATTTCGCCCTCAAAAACGGCGGAAAAAACAGCCAAAAACTGGTGTAAATCACATACCCCAACGTTAAACTCCCCGAAACAATCCGAGGTAGCCTGAATCTCCCATCACACAATTTCTTAACCACCATCTCCAGAGACATAGACGCCCCATGTAGCAGAAAGAAGCAAATCATCTCCCCAGTCGGTCTCAACCTCCCAATGTTGTAGAAAATCAGCTCATGCATGAGCCCTGAGACCAAAAAAGTAGCCAAAACCGCCGGGATCCCGGCCCACTTTCCCGGCACGAAACGGGCCGCGACTGACCTCACCGGCCGGTAAACGGTGGGGTGTAAGATGTTGGACACCATCAGATTCCACCTCCTCCCCCAGAAATCTTGCAGTGAGGTAGCAAGGTAGGGTTCGTTGAATTGGGGCTCGAGCTCGACTCGTAGTAGAGATTTTACAACGGCGGCGAAGACGGCGAGGATCATCTCAAGCATGAGATACATGTGCAAGGAATAGCACAGCAAGATTATGTGGGGATGTATGTGGCTTTTGTAGGCGTAGATGCGTATGAGGAGGGCTAGGATGATGATTTTTGTGAAGTGGTTTAGAGGTGAGGATTTGTGAGGTGAGATTTTGGGATGTTGTTGTTGTTGCTGGATTTTGATGGGGAAACAAGCTAAGGGGATGAAACGGGATAAGGGGATTGGGGGGTGGGATGAGAGGGGGCCTTGGTTGAAGGCGAAGAGCATGA